>NC_060196.1:12870017-13105017 GCF_021184085.1 Oncorhynchus gorbuscha | reverse complement strand
AGACCAACCTAACTACAGACAGATGATGAGGTGGTGCTGATATACAGCAGACCAACCTAACTACAGACCAACCTAACTACAGACAGATGAACTGATATACAGCAGACCAACCTAACTACAGACAGATGACGAGGTGGTGATATACAGCAGACCAACCTAACTACAGACAGATGATGGTACTGATATACAGCAGACCAACCTAACTACAGACAGATGAAGGTGGTACTGATATACAGACCAACCTAACTACAGACAGATGATGAGGTGGTGCTGATATACAGCAGACCAACCTAACTACAGACAGATGATGAGGTGGTGCTGATATACAGCAGACCAACCTAACTACAGACAGATGACGAGGTGGTGCTGATATACAGCAGACCAACCTAACTACAGACAGATGACGAGGTGGTGCTGATATACAGCAGACCAACCTAACTACAGACAGATGATGAGGTGGTGCTGATATACAGCAGACCAACCTAACTACAGACAGATGACGAGGTGGTACTGATATACAGCAGGCCAACCTAACTACAGACAGATGACGAGGTGGTGCTGATATACAGCAGACCAACCTAACTACAGACAGATGATGAGGTGGTGCTGATATACAGCAGACCAACCTAACTACAGACAGATGACGAGGTGGTACTGATATACAGCAGGCCAACCTAACTACAGACAGATGACGAGGTGGTACTGATATACAGCAGACCAACCTAACTACAGACAGATGACGAGGTGGTACTGATATACAGCAGGCCAACCTAACTTTGATGTGCCATTTGATTATGATGAAGAAAGAGTGCAAGATAGAGGGAGAAGAAGGGAGTGTTAGAGAGAATAAGAGCGGTGGAGTGTGAGACAGAAATAGGGAGAGAGATGAGGGAGGGAGGGGACAAGGGAGGAAGGGAGTGAGATGGGGATGGCATGCTTGTGTGGTGAGGTAAGAAGGATATCCCCATGTTTTTGTGTGACTACGGAACCAGACAAATATGGCACACATTTCTGCCTGGCTATTAGTAGATTATTAACAGCAGCATGCACCTGCTCCTTACTGATCTCTCTCTCCCTCTCATCTCTCTGTCTTCATCTCTCCCTCCCTCTCCTCTCTCTGTCTCCATCTCTCTCTCCGTCTGAATGATCGGGTTTTATTAGTCACACCGAGTTACATACGGGAGAGCATCGTAAAAACATACCTTGAAAACATACCTTGGCAGCAGCCAGGGTTCTCACTTCAAGCTCTCTCTTTTCTCTCTCTCTCTCTCTCTCTCTCTCTCTCTCTCTCTCTCTCTCTTTCTCTCTCTTTCTCTCTCCCTCTCTCTCTTTCTTTCTCTCTCTTTCTTTCTTTCTTTCTCTCAGTTCAGTTCACTTTCTAAGTATGAAAAGTGAAGACATTGGCTTACTTCACAAAAGTAAACGAAGACAACACTAATAACAGCCACCGTTATAATAACAGCAACTGTTATATTATAAATATTTGTGATAATGGAATTGATAATTGATCAATCTTATGTGTCACCACTCTCGTTCGCTCTCTCTCTCTGGGCAGATCACTCCGGGCAGTAAGGCGGCGGTGGCCAACCTGTGTCCTGGTGATGTCATCCTGGCCATCGAGGGCGTCCCGGCGGAGGACATGATGCACTGTGAGGCCCAGAACAAGATCAAAGACGCCATCTACCAGCTCATCCTCACGGTCCAGAGGTCACACTGCTCACATGCACACACAGGAATGCACACACGGATATTAGTCATCTCACATAAACGCATACACACACACACACATACATACACGTACGCCAATACACACACGCCTCTGTCCAAACATCACTGACACAAGCGACTACCAATGAAGTGAACAAACTGTCACTGGTTGGGTGTATCCTATGACACACACAGCTAGTCAATCACACATTCATGTTGGACTAACTACAGAACTTCCTTGATGAATCCCAAGATATCTTTTAACACGCACATAGAACGTTCCGTCTTATGTAGAATGTTCCAGAGCTGGCAAAAGACGAGCTCTCGCATTCCTGTTCTTTGATTTCACACCCAACGACGCCAAGAAAGGAGCTACACACACCCACTCTCTAATACAGACACACTTGTACACGCCCACGCACATACTCACACAAATACTCTCTCATACACACACACACACACACACACACACTTTTATACTGTTCACACCCCGAAGGAAGTCTATAAAGTTGGGTTTGATTTATGAGTGCTCAGCGCACCGTGGCCCAGCCGCCATGTAAACTGGTGTTTTGACTGTGGTCAGAATCCTTTCACCTGCGGCCCGAGGGAGTTGACAGTGAGCTCTTGTTTGATTGTGACCCGATTCTTGTTCCCAGACCAGAAACCAGGCTATGGTCGCCTCAAGTCACGGAAGACGGGAAAGCCAACCCGTTCAAAATCAACTTGGAGGCTGAGCAGCAGGTGAGAGAGAGAAAGACTGTGTGTGCGTGAGTATGTGTGTGTGTACCTGCATAGCTTGTATGTGTGTATTTTTTTGTTTTAGTTGTCTATATATATTTGTATCTACGCCTGTTGGTGTTTTTGTGTGTAATTACACGTTTCCATCTAGAAAAAAGTCAGAGAACATCACAAGGCCTCCTTGTCTTTTTCTCTCTCTCGCTCTCGCTCTCGCTCTCGCTCTCGCTCTCGCTCTCGCTCTCTCTCGCTCTCTCTCGCTCTCTCTCGCTCTCTCTCGCTCTCTCTCGCTCTCTCTCGCTCTCTCTCGCTCTCTCTCCGTTCAGGAGTTCAAACCCATTGGTACGGGTCACAACCGCAAGGCCCAGCCCTTTATAGCTGCAGCTAACATCGACGACCATCGTCAGGTGGTGAGCACAGCCTACAACACCCCCATAGGCCTCTACTCCTCAGGCAACATCCAGGACGCCATGCACGGACAGATGAGGGGCCTGGTCCAGGACAAGCCAGAGGGGTGAGTTGGCTGGCTGGGTTGGTGAGATAGTCGGTGGGTTGATGGGTGGTTGGGTGTCTGTCTGTCTGCCTGCCTGCCTGCCTGCCTGCCTGCTTGCTTGCTTTCAATCTGTCATCATGGTGATATCAGTAAGCTATATAAGCTTCCGCTGTCATCTTCTATGAAAGCCTCTGTTTGTTTGTTTCTGCCAGAGTTGGGTTACTGTAGCTAGCGCTATTCCGAAACACATACAGTGCATTCGGAAAGTATTCAGACCCCTTGACTTTAGTCAGCACAACAGTTTTCAGCTGTGCTAACATAATTGCAAAAGGGTTTTCTAATGATCAATTAGCCTTTAAAATGATAAACTGGGATGATAAACCCAGTTTATAGTAACAATAAGGCACCTCGGGGGTTTGCGTTGTGTCATTCATAAGAACAGCCCTGGCCGTGGTATACTGGCCATATACCACAAATCCCTGAGGTGCATTATTGCTTAAATATAACATATTCAATCCATGTTTAGTATCATAGGCCTGTTGATCTGATTCAGAAAACTCTGATTAGATGACTTGGTGTTCTGGCTGTGGGCGGTGACTATAAAAAGAGTTGTGTATACGAAAGGCGTCTGCACACTCACGCTTCATCACCTCTAACCTCCTCTCTCCATTCTCCTCCCGTCCATTCTTCCGCTCTGTTTTTCCCTCTCTTCACTTCCTTTTACGGATGTCTGCTGGTGCCTGTGTTATGTGTGTCTCTGTCGGACCTGGGTTCAAATACTATTTGAAATATTTCAAATACTTTGAGTGCTTGCTCTAGCCTGCCTGGAGTACCACGTGGGTAGGGTTTTGTCATTTTGGGACTATTTTATTGGTCCATTAAGCCAGGCAAGCTCAATAAAGCACTGATAATGTATTTGGAAATTATTTTCAAGTAGTATTTGACCCCAGGTCTGGTCTCTGTAATGTCTGGCGAGCCTCCTTTTGCCTGATGCGGCCTACGATAGCCAAAAGCCTCAGGGCCTTGTAGTGAGAGTGCCCCAGCTGGCAGGAATAATTTCCCTCCGTGACTTACAGCCTGTCCCTAAACCTGGAGCTGGGGGGGTCCAGACCCCCAGGCCTCAATTACGACTCTGATGTTAAATCTGACATGGAGGATAGTGTTGTTATGACTACACTGGTGTCTGCTGGGCTCGATGAACAGTGCTTTCCATGGTAGCCGCAGATCTCGGATGGAATAGGTGCAGTCGATGTCAATTAAGGCAGCCCCCTTGCACCTCTCTGATTCAGAGGGGTTGGGTTAAAAGTGGAAGACACATTTCAGTTCAATGCATTCCATTGTACAACTGACTAGGTTTCCCCCTTTTTTTTCATCTCCACAAAAATGTGGGATATTTGTGTTTGTGAGTGTGTGCCGCATCTGTTATTAATGCTCACCTCTGTCTGTATTTTTGCGTGTGTGTGTGTGTGTGTGTGTGTGTGTGTGTGTGTGTGTGTCCGTCTCTGTAGTAGCAAGACGCTGAGCTCCATCGAGGAGTCTGATGTGTACCGCATGCTCCTGAAAGACCAGGAGGAGCCCCAGGAGCCCCGGCAATCCGGTTCCTTCAAGG
Source organism: Oncorhynchus gorbuscha (assembly GCF_021184085.1). NCBI lineage: Eukaryota > Metazoa > Chordata > Actinopteri > Salmoniformes > Salmonidae > Oncorhynchus > Oncorhynchus gorbuscha. The sequence continues at coordinate 13,100,473 of NC_060196.1, read as the reverse complement.
CCCTGCAGGACTTCGTCGACAGCGACGGTCAGTTCTCCACTAAGTATCTTCTCTTTCATTATGGTATGGGTGGGTAATGATATCATCATTCAGTGTGGATTCCAGGCTATAATGCTGCAGACCCGCACTCAAGAAGAGCTTCACGGTTGCATGAAATAATGTATTTCTTCATGAGACATATCAAGGACTAACCTGTTGGTGTTGAAGCCGTCGTCAGTGTGGGCTAGCTCTCTCCCACTCACACACTTCAGGACCTATAGTTGAATTAAAACCTCTAGCTATCAACATGGCATACATTTTGACCCCAAGAAAAAACTGTTGGAAAGAGTCACAACCAAATGGAAGATATGATTTGAAATCAGTATTTTGTTGTCCATTAATTTTATAAGGCAAAGCAGAAGGAGCTCATATAGAATGCACGTTGCTCTGATCTTGGAAAGTGGGTGTACAAGGAGTAAACTCTATATACAAATGAATTAGTAGGGAACAGATTACATGTCTAGGCTTTGGTTCAGCAGGCTAACATTGTCAGCTTGAGTGGTACTGATGACCCAGGCTTGATATCTTTACTTGTGTTGCTTATTGTAAAGGGTCTTTGGGTTTTAGAAAAGTGCTATATAAAGGCCTATGAACAAAAATATAAACGCAAGGTGTAAGGTGTTGGTCCCATGTTTCATGAGCTGAAATAAAAAATCCCAGACACTTTCCATACGCACAAAAAACGTATTTCTCACAAATTCTGTGCTAAGGTGTCATCATCAATATACTGTGCTATGGTGATATCATCAATATACTGTGCTATGGTGTCATCATATCTGTGACATCATATATGTCTCTAATGCTCTGCTCCCTTTTGTATTTCAATATTAAAATAATTGAATATACTCCATGTACAGTATGCTCCTAATTTGTATAATTTGTTTGTGACTTGTATTCTTTGTCACAAGTGGTAACCTATTCCCTATGTATTGACCTGCTCGAAGTAGTGCACTATATAGGGAACAGGGTACCAATAGTGTGTGTCCCATGTGTTGTCCAGGCACTCGCCCCATGGTGACGAGGACAGTGAGAGCGCCCATGACTAAGCCACCGCCGCCCACAGGAAACCTGCAGAAACTGCCCATGTGTGACAAGTGTGGAAACGGCATTGTGTGAGTACTTCGCGAGACAAAGCTGCTCCGAGAATGTCGTATGAAAAAGTTGGTATTGAGTTGTTTCAGTACTTAAAAGAAGAGCTACAGCCTGAAAATCCAGAACCTGTTTTGAGATCACGTTCCACTCCTTTTATTCCGTGTCATTTGCCAAGGACAGGAGGCTGCTGAGGGGAGGACGGCTCGTAATAACGGTCGGAACGTTTGATGTCTTTGATACCATTCCACCAAATCCGCTCCGGCCGTTACCACGAGCCAGTCCTCATCCAATTAAGGTGCCATCAACCTCCTGTATTACCAAACAGTATCTTTCTTCTACAGAGAGTTTGCTTAGTTGGGTTAACCATCCGTGTTTGGTCAGACAAAGAGTGGCAAGGAGTATAATGATATATAGCAGAAACAAACTGCTACCCAGTCCAGAAGAGTTACACCTAAAAAGTTCTGCCAGAACCTCGTCGCCTCTTGAAGGTCCATTGCAGGCTGTTTTTTAGCTGGTTATCAAAACATTTCTGGGCAACAGATTTGTTTGATTTGTTATCGATTGAAATAGTCATAATAAACTATTAGTGAAGAATTTCTCAAGCAATCATTTTGTTAGGACTGTCTGGGAGGGGTCTGATTGGGGAGGGGGGAAACTGAACACGAGCTGTTATTGGCAGAGAGGTTTGGAAAAACCCGGCCAAAACTCCATCCCACTGAAACAGGCTGAAAATGTCAGGCAGTCTTTTTTTTAAGCAGCTCTTACATTGAAAGGGCATTATCATAATGTTCACAATTTGACAGTATTGTTCCAACCTCTTAGTGTAGAAATGTATGTAAAACACAGGAAAATCACATTTTTTTAACTGCACTGGGCCTTTAAAGGGGAAGTTGGAATTTGAGGTTGTACTTTTGAATATTTCTAACATGTTTCTACCAGATCTTTAGACTACAGACTGGCATATGAGAAATATGTATGAGAGAACATGTTATCAGGTGAGAAGCAACGTAGCTGACAACAATGTACGACTGAGAACACCTGCTCTTTCCATGACAGACTGACCGGGTGAATCCAGGTGAAAGCTATAATCCCTCATTGATGTCACTTGTTTAATTCACTTCAATCCGTGTAGACGAAGGGGAGGAGACAGATTAAAGAAGGATTTTTAAGCCTTGAGACAATTGAGACATGGATTGTGTATGTTTGCCATTCAGTGGGTGAATGGGCAAGACAACAGATTTAAGTGCCTTTGAACGGGGTATGGTAGTAGGTGCCAGGTGCACCGATTTGAGTGTGTCAAGAACCGCAACGCTGCTGGGATTTTCACCCTCAACAGTTTCCCATGTGTATCAAGAATGGTCAATCACCCAAAGAACATCCAGAAAACTTGGGGGAGGGAGGGGGTCAGCTTCAGCGGTAACTTCAACTTGTTAACTCTGTTGTTCTCCTATAGGGGCACAGTGGTGAAAGCGAGGGACAAGTTCCGTCACCCTGGCTGCTTCGTGTGCACCGACTGTGACGTCAACCTTAAACAGAAGGGCTACTTCTTCGTGGAGGGCCAACTGTACTGCGAGACCCACGCTCGTGCCCGGACAAGACCCCCGGAGGGCCATGACCTTGTCACCACTTTCCCCTCAGCATAGGATCCTTCTCACACAAACACACACACACACGCGCACCAGCCTAAAAACTCTGTCTGCCAGTGAGGCACCTTTGATTGTAACTGTCTGTGTCTGTGTTCTCCTGTGTTCTCAATTGTCTGTATGCTCTGTTTTGCACAAATCCTGAGAGTGCATTTGTTTGTGAATACACTTACATGTATACTACTCTCTTCCTTCAAATAAAGGGGGGTTTTGACTCCATGTTGTGGAAATGCCTCATATGTTCTTTCTCTTCATCCCTTTCCTGAGCTGGCTGACTGGCTGACTGACTGACAGGCAGACACACTAGATGAAGTGCTGGCCCGTCACAGTGGCACAGAGGGCACTGAAAGCCCCTCAAGGGGAGGGGGGGGGGGGTGAGGAGCTGTGAATGTGTCACCTTCCCCGGGTCAGTTGCGCTTCCTCACAGGGTGTCACGGTGGGCATAAAGGGTACTGTCTGTTTACGATCTGGGATTTGGCGTCCGGCCAGACGGTGAGCCTCAGTGAATGTGTTGTAAGGTCAGCAAGTGTTTGGGAGACAGCTGAAAGGGATGAATGCGAGGACGGACAACTGTGATTAGACCAAAACGAATTAGATAAAAAGTTACATCTCTTCTGTTGGTTGAGCTTGTCATACACCTACTATGTGCATGAGCGGATCATTATGAGAATGTGAGGAGTCGTGTCACTGAAGTGAACCTAATTAATGTCGCTAGCTTGCATTATTTCAACCTTTATCCCGAAGAGACTATACTTTCCCCTAGTGTTCAGTAGCCATCCCAACAGCTGTGTGGGTTAAGAAATGAATGGATATGAAGTGGTAGTCTGAAAAGATATGTTGGTCCTGGATGTGTAAATTAAGTCACAATAGCAGTCAATGACATTTTGTTTTGCGTACTCTTTTCAAAAAAGTGAACTAAGAGAGGTGTTATGAGGTAAGTCGACAGTGATGTAGCCTATATCCTTCCACCAGTTGTGAGAGGCCTATAAAACCGGCCCTGGCCCCAATAATAACCCATAGACCCCAGCTAAATAATGTACCATCGGCCCAGTGAATCAGACACGGATACATTTTCTTTCTCTGAATACTGTGTCTTGTGTGACTTTTTGTAGGTCACTTTTCAGTTCCCACACATTTCGATGGGCTCAAGTGTCACGTCCCTCTTTTTCTAGATGATGCCAGATGTTTTCTCAGTGGGGCAAAACATCACAGACATTTGACAGGGTGAGATCACAGGTAAGTTGATCCTGTTGGCTATAACCGTAAAAGGAAAAGGGTACCTTGGCATGAGTCTGTATTACAACATGGCATAAGGGTGAGAAGTGTTGGCACAAGATACAACAGCCCAGTTATCCATGAAACGTTGTAAACAGGCCTATAATAGGCCTACTATAGAACAATATCTCATTTGAAGCATACAGATATTTCTTAAGAGACTAAGCATATGTATAGATTAGACATGACTTGTTAAAATTGCAAAAGGTTCAGTCTCAAAAGGCTCCCAAACCCCCCAAAAATTGAGGGGTGTAAATATGGTGTGTGAAATAACTGTTGATGCTGAACTTCGTGCTCCCTAGTAAATCATTGCGTAATGTTACCATGTTAATCGGAATTCTGATTTCCCTCCAAATCTATCCGCACTCTGATTGGAACCAGAATGCCGGTTACCATGGTAACATTACGCTATGATTTATTGGGGAGCACGAAGTTTAGCAAGTCTTGAAACTAATGAGCTACGATTATTAATTAGCAGTTAGAACGTGTCATGTTCAAGCAAACAGAGTTTCTGCAGAGGGTAAGTTATTATTTGTTTACCTTTTGACGACGTTTTACTATAACGTTCGCTAATTACCTAGCAAACAACGCCTGGCTTTGACTAGCTACAGTAGCTAGCTAAGTGAGTTATTTAGTTAGCTAACTTTAGCTACGTTAGCTAGCTACAGTCACCATGTAGCTGGCTTTTTAACCCAGTAATGTTGATAGCCTTGAGTCTTAACATGAGAGGTCTAGCTGGAAAATTAGCTAAACTATCCTAAATGAAATGGCATTTCATCCCTACTCATGAATGTTTTAGGTTACCGTCAATGACTAATATTAGCCCCATTCCTGTTCAGGGACCAAACGTGGTGTCATCTAGCCATCACCCCAGAGAGCATCAGCAGCTTGAGAAGGCTCCTGCACACCTGAGGCCCCTCTGTCTCCAAGAGAAGGCAACAAGGTTGAATGTTAATAATGAAGACATATCATGTCCTGCATTTAAGATAGGCATTTTTATGTTATGACGTTGTTTGATGATAGTTACAAAGAATATAGCCTAGGCTTTCATTATGAAATACATCAAGTGTTCCATATGCTAAGTCTACTTGTTGGAGAGTAGGCTAATTGGCTGCTGAATATCTATGTACAAATCTGCGTTAAACCCACAATAACATTTTATTATCGACCTCACTCATTCTTTGCACTCATTTCAGGTTGAGTGGAGCACACTGGTTTCACAGCACATGGAGATAACACGGCCTCTTCGTAATTGTAACAGCAAATCAGGGATATCTTCAGAAAAGTTTAACAACGTTTCATTGATGAAAGAAACAAATGAATCAGAGACGCGTAGCGCATCCTACAGGCATTCACCGACGCCGTTCGACTCTGCCTGCTCCCCGAGACGCATTGGCTCAGGAGACCGAGCTCTCGTGACAAACTATACATCTGAGATGATAGTCGATTTGGGGAATACGGTGGACAGACTGAGAAACACTCTGGTGTCACTGGAGGAGGACAACCTGAGCCTCAACAAGAAGATAAGAGAAAACACGACGGAAGACCGCCCATCTTTGGCCAATCACAATGTCTTAAGCTCAACAAGTGGCAACAATTCACAGGAACGCCCATCTTTGATCAATCACAATGTCTTAGGCTCAACAAGTGGCAACAATTCACAGGAAATGGCTGGTGATCACAGTCCCGCCTTCAAACTCAATACCCACACTGTCACTTTCAACATTGCCAAAACATACCCAGAAAGTCAGAGGCAAGATACACCATCCAAGATAGAGGAGACTAGGATGAGAGAGATGCTCAAAATGGAGAGCCTATCCTTGGAGGACAGGTGCGTTCACTTGGAGAAGGAGAAACAGGACTTGCGGAGGAAGCTGCGGAAGACGGAGGACTACTGCAAGGAGTGCGTCCGCGAGCTCAAGAGGATCCTTCCAAAGTACGAGGACCTCAAAGCATGGAATAAAACCCTGGATAAGCGCAACAAGCAGCAGGCCGCAGAGAACCGCAGACTCGTCAACGCTCTTGAGGCTGAGAGCCAGGCAGGGGAGAGATCCGGGGATCCCAGCCTGGTTCGGGAGCCCAAAGAAGGGGATGGTGACAACCGGGTGTGGGTTCAACTGGAGAGGGCCAACGATCGCTGCACCCAGCTCACCCAGGAGAAGGGGCAGCTGGAGGACCGAATGGACTCGCTGGCAAGGGAGGTCAGCCGGCTCACGAACGAGCTGGATATGAGCTGGGCTGAACTCCATCGGCTGGGGGTCAGGTGTAGAAGCTCCCTTGAGGGGAGCACGACTAGGGACGGCAGCCCTCTGGCCTCGTCGGGCAACAAACACCAACACCTAGCCGAATGCATCCTAGACAGCGTGGGGAAAGAGCGCAAGGCCCTGTCGGGCTCCGTGGCCCATCTCAAAGAGGAGAACAAGACACTACGAGAGAACCTCAAGCAGAGCGTCAAGAGGGGTGAGGAGGCAGAGGGCGGAGCCAAGCAGCTGAAGGGATTGCAGGCCATGTTAGAAAGCTGCCTGCTCACGGTGCAGCAGGAGAAAGACCTGCTAATGCTGGAGGTACGGCAGCTCCACCAGGAGTACATTGATCTCAGCAGTAGCATCTCGCTGCAGCTGAGAGAGAGGAGCCCCGTCACCACTGCCAGGATATTAGCAGGGTCACATGAGGTGATTGATGATGGAGCCAGGCAGCAAGAGAGTCCAAGGCAGCCTCTGAACAGCAGCCCTATTACCAGAGAAATGCTGGATGGCCCTGTAGGTAAGGTTAAAAGCTAACAGAAGATGCACATTTTAAAAGTAGAGACGTCACCACTAGTTGTCTTTCTTGGAGCTCATAATTTGAATGACTTTCTTTCTTTTTCTTTGGACTGTGTAGGCGGAGAGGCAATTGACCATATAAGGAAGCGTTTCGAGGAGCAGAGAGCCCAGAGGTACAAAAACATCATCAATCAGAATGAATGAGGCTGTAGCTGGATCAGTCGGCCAGGCAGACTGGGTGTTGACCTCTACCTCCCGTACCACGACCTGTGTGACAGAGGAGTCAGGAGGAGTCAAACATACTGTAGCTTATCGTAGAGCTCTCTGCACCACTTTACCAACAATGTGCCCGTCACAGTCATGTACCATATGCACAGTATAGATTTTAATTCCCTGATTATATTATGCTTTTCAAATTATTTTGTCAGTGTTATCATTTCTGATGTTATTTACTTGAGAATTCGAACTACTGTAGATAACTGACATATCAAGGCTTGGGACGATGCCAGTATTACCATACTCGTTAGTAATGTTGCAAGGAAACAAAACATGAAGTGGATTTCACTTCTTTACGAAAACCGCTTTGATGTTGGAAACAAACATCATTATGTTGTCATCCAGAGTCACATGTATTTATTTTCCAAGCTATAGCACATAAAATGTTATATATATAACAGGTTTTTAAAGGACCAAAGAGTTTGGTCTGCTTCATGTTTTAATTTCTGTCATGGGGAAAAAATATTGTGATAGCGGTCAAAGGCACTGCATCTCGGTGCACGAGGCGTCACTACAGTCCCTGGTTCAAATCCAGGCCGAATCACATCCGGCTGTGATTGGGAGTCCCGTAAGGCGGTGCACAATTGGCCCAGCGTCGTCTGGGTTTCACCGGGGTAGGCAGTCATTGTAAATAAAAATGTATTCTTAACTGACTTGCCGAGTTAAATAAAAAAAATCATCCCGGACCTATTTGTTGCTGTTGTGGATCACATGCCCCATGTAGTTTCAGTTGGAGAAGGTCTGGATATTTTTGGACAGTAGGGGGAGCTGTTGTATCATTCATGAGACACCTCTCTATTGGGATCTATTAGACCTCAACAGCCAAAAGGTTTAACCAAAAGGGGTCATCACAGTTTATGTTGGTAGTATGTAGTCTGCTGTATGCATCATTCATTCTAACATGTCTAATCAACATCCATTGGGCATTACAATCCAGTTGGTGAGGTTTTATATTTGATTCCCTTGTTTATAGGCAGGCCTAGTATTGTAGTGTTTGCTATTTTGCACCCAAAGACCCAATAAGTCAGATGGAAACCCACCATTTTGAGTTAACACTTTATTTGGATAATCCATATGTAGATGCTCTACAGACTATCTACTAACCCTAACCGTAACCCTTACCCTAACCGTAACAACCCTTACCGTGGCAAGCAGTTGCTTATCAACGGATAGTATAACGATCTGCAGAGATTCTACAGATGGACTATCTGCATTATCCTAATAAGGTGTGACCCCTTTTGACTCCTTATGGTTACACAGATGGAAGATGAGCACATTAGGATTCTGTATACCCCGCTAGCCATGCCATGCTAATCATTGGATGGCTTTTGTGGGACTATATGACTCACATCTCAGCGTGTCTTGAGGCTTTCATTCTTGTCCGTTACCCATCTGTCTGGCAGTAAGAGTTGTTGTGTTGCATTGTTGTCATCAGGCCACTTATGCTTAGCTACTCCTGCCAACTTTAGTCTATTTAGTCATTTCAGGAAGAAAGAACCCCATTCTTTGACAGAATCAATACATATTTCTTTGTCTCCCCCCGAAAACACGTTTTACTTTCTGACTTGTCCCATTTGTCTGGCAGAAAGAAAGATGTATTGCATTGTCATCAGGCCACTTATCCTGAGCAACTTTAGTCTATTGAATAATTTCACAAAGTAAAAACTCCATCGTTTGACAGAATCAATACTTTTTTGTTATGTCTCCCGGGAAAAATATTTTTGACCTTCATGACATTCATTCTCTCACTGATACCTCACTGATGTAACTGCTGCTGTCATTACATGCTACAGTCAGCATGTGAGTCATTAAATAATTATTTAATGTCTATCTGTCGTAAGAAAATATTATATGGGCATTTGATATTGATTCTGTTTCACAAATACTCATACTAGCCTATAACTCGCATTCTGTCAATGGATTCATAGGCTTTGACTTCAAAATGTTAGATGGATGGAAAGCCAAGCGGTAAGTCATCAACTTCACTGCTTGCATCCTAATGTGATTCCGTAGTGAACACAGACCGTATCAAAGGGAAAATGACATGCGTCTTAAACCACATTGCTCATGTCCTTCAGACTTGATTTAGAACGGGGGGCAGCTCCCCCCCCCCCCCCCCACGGGCTCCGCTCTCTGTAAGCCGCAGGTCAATAACTTTCGACAGCCTGATAAACCATTATTGGTTTACGTGCTGAATGGTCCATGAATGAGTTACTAAAAACAGAGGCATTGAACCAATCCCCGCCACACAACCGCAGTGATGGGCTAAGAAACAGGAAGAAAGGACAGCCTCTTAAATGATCCAGAAATATAGTGAGGACATATTCTAGCGGTAATGAGACTGTTTGCTGCAACCAAAGGCGAGGGAGGGGTTCCGGATCTGTCATGGACTGTCTAATAATATAGCGTACATATAATTGTGCCAGAGTTGCGATATACACTGAGTGTACAAAACATTAGCAACATCCTAATATTGCGTTGCACCCCCTTTTGCCCTTAGAACAGTCTCAATTTGTCGGGGCATGGACTCTACAGGGTGTCGAAAGCATTCCACAGGGATGCTGGACCATGTTGACTCCAATGCTTCCTACAGTTGTGTCAACTTTGGGTGGTGGACCATTCTTGATACACACGGGAAACTGTTGAGTTTGAAAAACCCAGCAGGGTTGCAGTTCTTGACACTCTCAAACCGGTGTTCCTGTCACCTACGACCATACCTTGTTCAAAGGCACTTAAATGTTTTGTCTTGCCCATTCACCCTCTGAATGGCACACATACACAATCCATCTCTCAATTATCTCAAGGCTTAAAAATCCTTCTTTAACCTGTCTCTTCCCCTTCATCCACACTGATTTGAAGTGGATTTAACAAGTGACATCAATGAGGGATCATACTGTAGCTTTCACCTGGATTCACCTGGTCAGTCTGTCATGGAAAGAGCAGGTATTCCTAAAGTTTTGTACACTAGGTTTACATAACATGCTCTACAGTAGCCATAGCTCTAGTTAGGTCCATCTATCCAAAATCCACCATGCATGGAAATTTGTCAAAGACTCTAGCCACCCTAGTCATAGGCTGTTCTCTCTGCTACCGCGCAGAGTCTTGGTCCAAAAGGCTCTTTAACCGCTTCTACCCCCAAGCAATAAGACTGCTGAACAATTAATCAAATGGCCACCGGACAATTTACTTGTAATATTATTGTGTTTTTTTACTTTTAGTTTATTTAGTGAATATTTTCTAACTCTATTTCTAGAACTGCATTGTTGGTTAATGGCTTGTAAAGTAAGCATTTCACAGTAAGGTCTACACCTGTTGTATTCGGCACATGTGACAAATACAATGTGATTTGATTTGAATTTGGAAATGTCAGCACTGACACGCAGCTTGCAGAAATGGATGAGTCGGTTTCTATCATTACATGCTGAATTTGCAGCTATTAGGTGTCAATAAATTACAACCTGCGTTCTGAACTAAATGTGTTGTTTTCCACCTCAGCTTTTTTAATTAAAGCACATCTATCAAAACAAGGCCTCGGAATCCATTTCTAAAGAAAAAGTATGATCCACATGGTTTACTATGGTAGCATTCACAAAGGCAATGTCAACATTTTTTGTCCCACGATCAACATTTAAATATCAACATTTGCATGTGGCCTTAGTAGCCAGTTGTAAGAAGCAGCAAGTTTTAAACAGCAGTTTCATAAGCTCTTGATTATCAATGGCACAATTCAGCAATGCATTTGGCACTTGCATGAAATCATTTACACATTTTGAACACACTTGGTTCTTCACTGAACCTTTTGACAATAAACCCATAATTCACCCTTACAGTAGGTTGCACAGAACAGCAATTTCACATTTCAGTTGATATTATGAATTCAGACATTAGTCGCTTGGAAATCTGTATCGCTCATGTCCTTTTCCCTCAGTGTCTTTCTGCTCACGATGCTCCTCGACCCAGAATTGACAGGTTGGCTGCACTTACACACGGACAGAAACGCAGTCCGGTAGTTGTTGTTCATCCACCCATAGAGGATGGGGTTGACGAAGGTCGAGCACATGGCCACGATGTGGAACATGGTGAAAAGTAGCTTGAAGTCTTTCATGTCCAAGACACTGTTGTCAATGTCAATGGCCAGCTGGAAGGCATGGAGAGGCAGCCAGCTCACTGCAAACACCACCACCACGATCACCAGCATCTTAGTGGTCTTCCTCTTGCGCTGGTGGCGGTTGTTCCTCCCTGTCGGACTCACGTGGTTCTTCAGCTTACTCCAGATTCGGATGTAGGCGAAGGAGTTGATGGCCAGCGGCAGGCAGTACTGGAGCAGGAGCATGGAGATACTATAGACGGTCCCGTCCATGCCGCTCCCTGGCCACTTTTCCGTGCAAACCTGAATGGACTGCTCGGGCGAAAGGTCAAACGTACCGTACTCCCGGAAGACGGCGAGCGGGCTGGCCAGGACCGCGCTTATGGCCCACGTCATGACGATGACGGCGGCACACATTTCCTTGGACATCTTGGTCTCCAGGTGGTAGACGATGCTCCGGTGGCGGTCCAGGGCGATGATGTTGAGTGTGATGGTGGAAACGTGCACGGACATGCCTTGGGAGAAGGGCAATATGAAGCACAAGGCCTGGCCAAACCTCCACTCTCCATGGAGAGTGTTGATCAAAGTAAATGGCAGACATAGAGTATTCACCAGCAGATCGGCCACAGCCAGGTTCACAATGAAAAAATTGGTGACGGTGTGCAGAGTTTTGAACTTGTACACCACGTATATCACCAGGGAGTTTCCGATGACTCCGAACAGTATGATGGTGCTGTAAGCCAGGATGAGGATCACTTGCACTCCCACCAGCTTGGTGCTGTCCTCCAGGTCTGGAAAGGTGTTGTAGCAGTTTGAGAATTCACCAGCAAGTCTAGAAGAATTCGCACAGTCCTCCATTGGAGTTATGTTTACTTGACTTACATTATCCATTGGTATCGTTCCCCTCCGGGCCTCACAAATTCTGCAATAAGAGGAGGGAGATCATTTTGACAGAGGACATAAACTTGTTTACATCTATGAACATAGTCTTGGGTTACAAAACATTTTAAAAGCTCCTTGCCTGCTCATATTTTAGACTGCAGAGAATGATGTAATTGTTGGGAGGCTTAAAGACCATTGTATAAGCCGCTAGCATCAAGTGTGAGTCATAGTCTTGGGTGTGACATATACACTACCGTTCAAAAGTTTGGGGTCACTTAGAAGTTTCCTTGTTTTTGAAAGAAAGGCACATTTTTTGTCCACTAAATGGCCTCTGTACGCCTACGTAGATATTCCATAAGAAATCTGCCGTTTCCAGCTACAATAGTCATTTACAACATTAACAATGTCTACACTGTATCTCTGATCAATTTGATTTTATTTTATGCTTTTCTTTTAAACACAAGGACATTTCTAAGTGACCTCAAACTTTTGAATGGGGGTGTGCATACAAGATCTCCTGCAACATCGAGGGCAGGGCAAAAACATGAGGTCGCCCTATCACAGTGACTCTTTGAACTCCGGAGACTAGTTGAATTTCGCAAATGGAGACTAGTTGAATTTTGCAGCATATAAATAAACATCATGCCAACAACCTTTTTCTAGTTTTCCTCTCACCCCCAAGCCACTGAATAAAATATGACTTGTGTTCTCTTTCAGTTGTTTCACAGCACATTGTATTAAGGATCACCTGACAAAACCTGTTAGTCTCAGTACTGTATTTATTTATAGATGTTATATTTGACCAGGTAAGATCAAATATCTATTCTACAAGAGACAGCTGGATGAAATAGCAGTAATATCTGACAAAATGTCAGATACGTTTACAACAAAACACAAAGGACTACATAAAAAAAAAAAATGAAGTGTCACATTGAGCATGCAAGATGGTTTGGGAAGGTGTGGTGCATTTAGGGGTGAAAACATTGATAGCCCCCCAACATCACTGTCTACCATAGTTTTTACCTTAGCTTTAAACTCATTCAAAGAGTTTATCCTGCAAAGATCCTGCAATTTCATATCCCTTTTATAGCTTGTTCCAAGTGGAAGGGGCATGAGAACTGAAACACTTTTCTTTTTTTTTGCCTAGCTTTGTGCAGGCCTTAATAACACTGTCAACGAAACACAGTCATGTGAGTGTAGGCGATATAGATATAAATCAGCTATACGATTACCTACATTGCCCTTTGATGATCAAATAACCAAGGGTCAACTTATTTACCACTATAGGTTTAAATACACTATATATATATATATATATATATATATATATATATACACTGCTCAAAAGAATAAAGGGAACACTAAAATAACACATCCTAGATCTGAATGAATGAAATATTCTTATTAAATACTTTTTTCTTTACATAGTTGAATGTGCTGACAACAAAATCACACAAAAATGATCAATGGAAATCAAATTTATCAACCCATGGAGGTCTGGATTTGGAGTCACACTCAAAATTTAAGTGGAAAACCACACTACAGGCTGATCCAACTTTGATGTAATGTCCTTAAAACAGGTCAAAATGAGACTCAGTAGTGTGTGTGGACTCCACGTGCCTGTATGACCTCCCTACAACGCCTGGGCATGCTCCTGATGAGGTGGCGGACTCCTGGACAGTCTGTGGTGCAACGTGGCGTGGGTGGATGGAGCAAGACATGATGTCCCAGATGCGGGCCAGTCCATAGCATCAATGCCTTCCTCTTGCAGGAACTGCTGACACACTCCAGCCACATGAGGTCTAGCATTGTCTTGCATTAGGAGGAACCCAGGGCCAACCACACCAGCATATGGTCTCACAAGGGGTCTGAGGATCTCATCTCGGTACCTAATGGCAGTCAGGCTACCTCTGGCGAGCAGATGGAGGGCTGTGCGGCCCCCCAAAGAAATGCCACCCCACACCATGACTGACCCACCGCCAAACCGGTCATGCTGGAGGATGTTGCAGGCAGCAGAACGTTCTCCACGGCGTCTCCAGACTCTGTCACGTACTCAGTGTGAACCTGCTTTCATCTGTGAAGAGCACAGGGTGCCAGTGGCGAATTTGCCAATCTTGGTGTTCTCTGGCAAATGCCAAACGTCCTGCACGGTGTTGGGCTTGTAAGCACAACCCCCACCTGTGGACGTCGGGCCCTCATACCACCCTCATGGTGTCTGTTTCTGACCGTTTGAGCAGACACATGCACATTTGTGGCCTGCTGGAGGTCATTTTGCAGGGCTCTGGCAGTGCTCCTCCTGCTCCTCCTTGCACAAAGGCGGAGGTAGCGGTCCTGCTGCTGGGTTGTTGCCCTCCTTCGGCCTCCTCCACATCTCCTGATGTACTGTACTGGCCTGTCTCCTGGTAGCGCCTCCATGCTCTGGACACTACGCTGACAGACACAGCAAACCTTCTTGCCACAGCTCGCATTGATGTGCCATCCTGGATGAGCTGCACAACCTGAGCCACTTGTGTGGGTTGTAGAGTACGTCTTATGCTACCACTAGAGTGAAAGCACCGCCAGCATTCAAAAGTGACCAAAACATCAGCCAGGAAGCATAGGAACTGAGAAGTGGTGTCTTGCATAGGAACTGAGGGGGTGTCTTGCTAATTGCCTATAATTTCCACCTGTTGTCTATTCCATTTGCACAACAGCATGTGACATTTATTGTCAATCAGTGTTGCTTCCTAAGTGGACAGTTTGATGTGTGATTGAAGTGTGATTGACTTGGAGTTACATTGTGTTGTTTGTGTTCCCTTTATTTTTTGGAGCAGTGTGTATATATATATATATATATATATATATATATATATATATATTACACACACACAAAAATATGTGGACACCCCTTCCAATTATGGGTGTGGCTATTTCAGCCACACCCATTGCTGATGTGTATAAAATCAAGCAAACTGCTTTGCAATCTCCATAGACAAAGATTGGCCTTACTGAAGAGCTCAGTGACTTTCAACGGGCACCGTCATAGGATGCCAGCTTTCAGTTTGCAACAATATCTGCCATGCTAGACCTACCCCGATCAACTGTAAGTGCTGTTATTGTGAAGTGGAAATGTCTAGGACCAGCAACGGCTCAGACGCGAAGTGGTTGGCGACGACACAAGCTCACAGAATGGGACCGCCGAATGCTGAAGTGTGTAAAAATCGTCAGTCCACGGTTACAACACTCACTATCGAGTTCCAAACTGCCTCTGGAAGCAACACTAGCACAATAATTGTTCATCGGGAGCAGCCGCACACAAGCCTAAGATCACCATTCGCAATGCCAATAGTCGGCTGGAGTGGTATAAAGCTCGCCGCCATTGGACTTTGTAGCAGTGGAAACGTGTTCTCTGGAGTGATGAATCACGCGTCACCATCAGGCAGTCTGACGGACTAATCTGGTTTTGGCGGATACCAGGAGAACACTACCTGCCCCAATGCATAGTGCCAACTGTAAAGTTTGGTGGAGCAGGAATAATTGTCTGTGGCTGTTTTTAATGCTTCGTGCTAGGCCCCTTAGTGCCAGTGAAGGGAAATCTTAACACTACAGCATACAATGACATTCTAGACGATTCTGTGCTTCCAACTTTGTGGCAACAGTTTGGGGAAGGCCCTTTCCTGTTTCAGCCTTGACTATTTTATTTTTATTTTATTTCACCTTTATTTAACCAGGTAGGCAAGTTGAGAACAAGTTCTCATTTACAATTGCGACCTGGCCAAGATAAAGCAAAGCAGTTCGACACATACAACAACACAGAGTTACACATGGAGTAAAACAAACATACAGTCAAAAATACAGTAGAAAAATAAGTCTATATACGATGTGAGCAAATGAGGTGAGATAAGGGAGGTAAAGGCAAAAAAAAAGGCCATGGTGGCGAAGTAAATACAATATAGCAAGTAAAACACTGGAATGGTTCATTTGCAGTGGAAGAATGTGCAAACTAGAGATATAAATAATGGGGTGCAAAGGAGCAAAATAAATAAAGTAGGGGAATAGGTAGTTGTTTGGGCTAAATTATAGATGGGCTATATACAGGTGCAGTAATCTGTGAGCTGCTCTGACAGCTGGTGCTTAAAGCTAGTGAGGGAGATAAGTGTTTCCAGTTTCAGAGATTTTTGTAGTTTGTTCCAGTCATTGGCAGCAGAGAACTGGAAGGAGAGGTGGCCAAAGGAAGAATTGGTTTTGGGGGTGACCAGAGAGATATACCTGCTGGAGCGTGTGCTACAGGTGGGTGCTGTGGTGGGTAGTATATGGGGCTTTGGTGACAAAACGGATGGCACTGTGATAGACTGCATCCAATTTATTGAGTATGGTATTGGAGGATATTTTGTAAATGACATCGCCGAAGTCGAGGATCGGTAGGATGGTCAGTTTTACGAGGGTATGTTTGGCAGCATGAGTGAAGGATGCTTTGTTGCGAAATAGGAAGCCAATTCTAGATTGAACTTTGGATTGGAGATGTTTGATGTGAGTCTGGAAGGAGAGTTTACAATCTAACCAGACACCTAGGTATTTGTAGTTATCCACATATTCTAAGTCAGAACTGTCCAGAGTAGTGATGCTGGACGGGCGGGCAGGTGCAGGCAGCGATCTGTTGAAGAGCATGCATTTAGTTTTACTTGTATTTAAAAGCAGTTGGAGGCCACGGAAGGAGAGTTGTATGGCATTGAAGCTCGTCTGGAGGGTTGTTAACACCGTGTCCAAAGAAGGGCCAGAAGTATACAGAATGGTGTTGTCTGCATAGAGGTGGATCAGAGACTCACCAGCAGCAAGAGCGACATCATTGATGTATACAGAGAAGAGAGTCGGCCCAAGAATTGAACCCTGTGGCACCCCTATAGAGACTGCCAGAGGCCCGTACAACAGGCCCTCCGATTTGACACACTGAACTCTATCAGGGAAAGTAGTTGGTGAACCAGGCGAGGCAATCATTTGAGAAACCAAGGCTATCGAGTCTGCCGATGAGGATGTGGTGATTGACAGTGTTGAAAGCCTTGGCCAGATCAATGAATACGGCTGCAGAGTATTGTTTCTTATCGATGGCGGTTAAGATATCGTTTAGGACCTTGAGCGTGGCTGAGGTGCACCCATGACCAGCTCTGAAAACAGATTGCATAGCGGAGAAGGTGCGGTGGGATTCGAAATGGTCGGTGATCTGTTTGTTAACTTGGCTTTTGAAGACCTTAAAAAGGCAGGGTAGGATAGATATAGGTCTGTAGCAGTTTGGATCTAGAGTGTCCCCCCTTTGAAGAGGGGGATTCCAATCTTTGGGAATCTCAGATGACACGAACGAGAGGTTGAACAGGCTAGTAATAGGGGTTGCAACAATTTCGGCAGATAATTTTAAAAAGAAAGGGTCCATATTTTGCAGCTCTTTCCTAACATCAGCTGACTGGAATTGGGAGAAGGAGAAATGGGGAAGGCTTGGGCGAGTTGCTGTGGGGGGTACAGTGCAGTTGACCGGGTAGGAGTAGCCAGGTGGAAAGCATGGCCAGCCGTAGAAAAATGCTTTTTGAAATGTTCAATTATAGTGGATTTATCGGTGGTGACAGTTTCCTATCCTCAGTGCAGTGGGCAGCTGGGAGGAGGTGCTCTTATTCTCCATGGACTTTACAGTGTCCCAGAACTTTGAGGTTGTGTTGCAGGAAACAATTTTCTGCTTGAAAAAGCTAGCCTTGGCTTTGCAATGCCCCTGTGCACAAAGCGAGCTCCATACAGAAATGGTTTGTTGAGATCAGTGTGGAAGAAGTTGACTGGCCTGCACAGAGCCCTGATCTCAACCACATCATACACCTTTGGGATAAATTGGAACGCAGACTGCGAGCCAGGCCTAATCGCCCAACATCAGTGCCCGACTTCACGAATACTCTTGTAGCTGAATGGAAACAAGTCTCCGCAGCAATGTTTCAGCATCTAGTGGAAAGCCCTCCCAGAAGAATGGAGGCTGTTATAGCAACAAAGGGTGGAAGATTCCCCGTCCCTGGGCTACTTTTGCACATTTGTTATCGTCTGAGTGAGGGAAATGCTGATAATTGAGAGAAGTCGATGTGTTCTGAAAGATGAGACTTTAAGGATTATAATAAATTCCCATGATGTCACACAAGCAAATCACACCCATGAGTCCATATGTGCAGTTCACATTTCCATATTTGAAAACTCATGTCATTTACAGTAGCAACGATTTCTGATAGCTATGTTCGATCCACAGTTACAAGGATGAAATGCGTAATACCCGGGGGGTTGTCCTGAACAGAAAGAGCCTGTGTTTGTCGTAATTGTGAAGGACAAGCTTTCAAATGATGCCACACCTGATGTTGGGGACACGGGTCTGTGTTCCAAACCAAAAACTACTAGTGTGCTTGCTTCAGTTCCTCAATGGCAAAGCTAGGAGTACTCAAAGAATCATAAAACACGGGACGAGATGTTAAAAACTGTCCATTGTGCCAATAGATGGAATGCACTCGCATGAGATTTGCCGTGATGTTGACAGAGTGTCATGGGAGGTTTATTTCTTAGACTGGGGTAAGATGTCAATTTTGGGACACATCCTCAGTAGTGTGCCTTCGAATCAGTGGGTGTTTCGGCCTTTAATCACTAAACACCCTCATCAAAGGTGGCCAGCTAAAGGGTGATCAAGCCTTAGCTTGTGTCCCATGCCCAATTAAGATGTCCCACAGGACTGTGCAAGGCAGGGGCGTCCTCTTCTCTGAGCCAGCCATACAGCTGACCGCATACCTCATATGCCCTCCTCAAGTTGGAGGGATCTGAATTGAGTTCTCAGGTGGGGGTGAGGGGTCATGAAGTTATAGCCCAGCAAGGGTCCTTCCGTTTGATCCAGATCCACTGGCTACCTCTTTCAGCTGCTTGAGAAACTGCTCTGACGGTCTGCCGCAGAGCCTGTCCATGGATTCCAAGTTCTTTCAGCAACCTGATGATGGAAGAAGCCACGTCTGCATCCCACTTCAACTGGCCAGACTTTTGCATTCCAGCCACGCTGAGTTGTGCTGCCAACTCTGTGTAACGCAGTTTCTTACGTTCGTAGGCCTCTTCAACAGAGTTTTCCCACGGGACTGTGAGCTCTATGATGTACACAGCCTTTCGTGAAGGGGACCAGAGTACCATGTCTGGCCTAAGGTTGGTAGAAGCAATCTCAGGTGGAAAAATGAGTTGCTGGCCAATATCGACAAGCATCTTCCAGTCCCGGGCCATAGCTAGGTGTCCAGTTTCTGGCTTTGTAGGAGGATACTTGGGCCTTTTCTGTCCCTCCCGGATGAATGTTGTTGTTTTGACGGGATTGCTTGTTTTTGGAGGTAATGAATTGGTTGCACTCCTCTTGGTCTCAAGTGCTGCAGCCAGGCTCTTGAGGACCTGATTGTGCCTCCAGGTGTAGCGGCCTTGTGAGAGGCTGGTCTTGCAACCTGTCATTATATGCCTGAGAGTCGCTGGAGCTGGGCAGAGGGGGCAGGTCGAGTCCTCGCCATACCATTGATGTAGATTTTTGGTGATGGAAGCACATCATAAACAGCTCTTATGATGAAGCTGATGTTGCTTGCCTCCATTTGCCAAAGCTCACTCCAGTTGATCTTTCTCCTCTCCAGGCCTTCCCACCGCGTCCATTGCCCTTGTTTAGCAAGAGAGACAGCCTTTGCACTTCTTGCAGTCTCCTCCTGTCTTCGCACCTCCTCGACCACCAGCTTCCTGCGTTCAGATGTTGTTGCCTTATGGAACGTTGGTTTGCTTGCTGCCAGGCCAAAGCCTCCTCTTCCATGCTGGATATTCCCCACAATGTCTTGGTGTCTCAGGGCTGATGTTGCTGCACAGCATTGGATGATGTCCATTTCCGTCCAGTTTGTAGGGAGGTGCAGCCTTGCTAATGGTCTGGTCTTTGGAGTCCTTCAATGTCATCTGAAGTCTTACTTTAGAGCACTTGTACTCCTCCGTTAGACTTGTAAGAGGTAGTTCAAGGACCCCTTTGCCATAGAGGCCGATGTTACTCAGGCATCGTGGGACACCCAGCCATTTCTTCACGTATGAGGTAATGGTTCGCTCCATCTTCTCCACTGTTGTTATTGGGACCTCATAGACTGTAGGCACCAGAGCTTGAGCCTCCCAGGCAGTAGGGTCTTGTTGATGTTCTCAAGACCGTCGGCGATGTCCTGCCTTACTTGCTGCACTTGATCTTTATCCCGGAGGCTTTCGTTGTACCATCTACCCAGGCTCTTGATGGGTTGCTCAGACACCGTTGGTATCGGGTCATCTCCAATGCAGAACCTCACATCTTTAAGCTGTCCCTTGACTATGGAGATGCTTCGAGATTTGCTTGGCTTGATTTTCATCCGTGCCCACTTGATGTTATCCTGCAGTTTTGCAAGTAGCCGCCTGGTGCATGCTGCAGTGGTGGTCAAAGTCATGTCATCCATGTATGCTCGGATAGGTGGGAGACGGAGCCCTTCCTTAGTTCTCTCACCACCGACCACCCATCTCGATGCCCTGATGATGACTTCCATGGCCATAGTGAAGGCCAGAGGAGAAATTGTACAGCCTGCCATTATGCCTACTTCCAAGCGCTGCCATGTTGTTGTGAAGTCAGTGTTGTGAAACACAATTGCAGGTCTTGGAAATAGGCCTTTACCAGTGTAGTGATGGGTTCTGGTGGCGTGGAAAATGTTGAAGGATTCCCAGAGGAGTTCATGGGGAACTGAGCCAAAGGCATTGGCCAAGTCGAGGAAGATGACAAGAGGTCTCTCTTGTCCTTCTTAGCTGTTTGGATCTGGTGCCAAATCATACTAGTATGTTCCAGGCAACCAGAGAAACCAGGAATGCCTGCTTTCTGTACAGATGTATCAATGTACTTGTTCCTTTCCAGATAAGTGGACAGCCTCTGTGCTATTATACTGAAAAGATCTTCCCTTCGACGTTGAGAAGGGAGATTGGTCGAATTGACTGATGTCTGTCGCATCCTTCTCTTTCGGGATTAGCACACCACCAGCCCTTGCCTTTGGTATTATTTCCTTCTGCCAATCCTCATGAGCCTCCAAAGAAAGCGTAGAACATCCGGGCGTTCTTGTAGAGCTTGTATGGTACTCCATTAGGCCCAGGAGCCGAGGCCGCTCTTGCTCTTCGGACAACGTTCTCTAATTTTGGAGGGTCAGTGTCCAGATTGAATTCTGGTGGTTGAATAGGTGGGATGTCATGTGATGATTATCTGCTCATGCCTTTTCATGTCCTGGTGGACCTTTTCCAGATGTTCTTCCAGTTCAGGCTTTGTAGTTTTTAGGATTCCGCACTTTTCCTTTGCGAAGAGATCTTTGACAAACTTAAAGGGGTTTTTATAGAACCGTGTTCTTGAGTGTTCCTTCTTCCTACGAAGTTTCCTTAAGTTTTCCGCTCTTTCTTGCCAGCCACATTTAATGTCTGCTTGGAGTAGCATGAGACCTTCTCTCTCTGCATCAGAGGCCTTCTTCCACTGCTTCCTCAGCTGCCTTCTCTCTCTGACAAGTATCTCGATCTCCTGCTGTCTCCTAGATTTGGCTGGTGCGGGAGGTGTCTTGCCACTTCTCCTTCGTTTTACGCCAAAGCGCTCTTCTCCGTAGTGGTAGATAATGTCTCCCATCCTTTCAAGCTTTTTCTCTGCTTTTCCTACCTGTTGTTCCAAGATTTTTGTCAGGTCGTTGTTGATTGTTTCCCACTCTCTCTTTTCAACGGCTTTGGGCCACTTCACACTCGGTCTGTGCCCTTTGATCTTTTCCTCTTTTAGAAAACCGGCATTTCTGTGCTTGTGTTATCCTCCTCAGTTACAGGGGTGCTGATGCTCTGCGAACTTTGGTTTTGCGTCCCGTCGCTGTGCTTCATTCACTGATTTGACTGGCTGCTTCTAGAAGGTCAATGCGAGGTCCCTGTCTCTGCTTCTCTAACAAGCACCTTTTCCTCCCTTGATGGATCCTTAACCCCCTTGCCGATGTTAATGCACACCTGAAGTGTGTGTCCTGCTGCTGTTATGGTTGTCTCATGTGCTGTGTTCCTAAGTGTTTCCGTTCCTGGGTCCGTAACCGTGTGATCAGTCATTGAGCCATCTTGCGCCCCAGCTTCGCAGGCTCTAGGGGTATGTTCCTTTGTTGACTTTCAGTAGCACACGGGTGTCTCCAACATACTGAAACAGCGTATCATGGGTAGCTAACCCATGACAGCCCCAGTGGGGTCTATTCCCTCCGGTCAGCTGTCTCTCCAAGCTGTCACACAGACTTTCCTATGTTGTCAGCTGTCCTTTCACAGCAGTCACTGGACTGGTCCAGATAATCAGAATCATAAAACACGGGACGAGATGTTAAAAACTGTCCATTGTGCCAATAGATGGAATGCAATCGCATGAGATTTGCCGTGATGTTGACAGAGTGTCATGGGAGGTACTGTGCACAGTTTGGAGTGGTGTGTGTCCACTTGGAGACACCAGTTCTCACTCTAACCCTTGTAATAGTTTTTTCTCATCTTGCGCTCCAAAAAATGCACTGAATGTTCTTATTATGTTACTGAATGTATCCAGAGTACTTTCAGATTTTGCTATTGACAAATGCTGTGAAAAGTGCAGTAAATGTTAAATGCACATAAAATCAAAAGTGTAATGTTTGTATTCAGTCTTCTGATAACTTCGCCATAATCTCCCAAAGTGTTATCTTTCAATTGCTACCTTGGTCATGTATATGCTTTTTATAGTTATTTTGTTAGAAACATTTAAATGTTGTCCCTATAGGCCAATTTCCAGAGTGTAAGGGGTATTAACGAGCAGCATGTCCTAGTGTCTGGTAAATAAGAATTTGTTCTTATGACCTATTCTTAGGATCTCCCGACCTGCCTGTTTAAATTAAAATCAGTCAATTTAATTTTGCTCTCAAACTGTATATGTCTAGCTGCTTTTCTAAATGCAGTATTTTTAGTAGTGAACTTGGGATTTCAAACAGTCCTGCATTAATACTTCTTGGCTGACAAACTTTGGCAATTCATGATAACATGACTTGGAACTCATACCAACAATTTCTATTGCTTCCTGTGGCAACTGAATCATAATGAAGAGCGATGATAAGAGTTGATTAACTGGCATCCTGTGTGATACACCAAGAAATATACTGTCTACTCTGGAAATCATTCACAATACCTTAGTGCATTCTATACGATTTTTCTTCAAATTATTATCAGAAATGTATTTCTCACGTCATAGACATTTTTGGCGTTCCTAAATGAATTGCATTTGTCTACAACCTATGGAAGGTTAGAAAATATGACATAAGAAATCTTTCATGATACTGATTTCTAGAAGGAGAAAAAAATGTATTCAGAAATGTTAGTTTGTGTATCTTGGATTACATCTTGGGGATGCTGATATCAAGATTACAGTTGTAGCCTACAAAAAACACAGAATTAAATAGGCAATACATTCGATAAATTCTTAACTAAACAAATGATCAGCATATTTTCCCGTTGGCAAGTAACTGCTATAGAATAACCGACTCACCTTGATCTGTAACAGACGCATTCGTTATACTTCCGATGATAACCCTTTTTGTCAAGGTTCTCAGCAGCGCATTAGTATTTTCAAGTTAACATGAAATAATACCCTATATTCAAGTTGCAGCATGTTTTTTTTATCACCACATGTCCTAGGTATCAAGCCATTTTATTGTATCGCACATCAAGTAGTAGACATATCTAGGAATCGAGACAACAAGCAACTGACTAACTGAACGGTGATATATATTGGCAAAACTCCACGGCTTTTTTTCCACGAGGTATGTGCTCAACAAGACAAGCGCACTGCGCACGCTGTGGACTCCTGTCTTGAAAGGAGCGCATATTATGTGTGGCCAGCTTCGAGAGTGTGCGCCAGGGGTAGGGGGAGATGATGAAGCGCGCTAAATGACGAGGGGGCGTTTTACCCTGACAGAAATAAACATTGCCTCAAGGGAGAAAGTCTACGCCTTATAAATGATTTCGGATCCATTTCTAGTTCAAACAAACAAGACACCAACAGATATGCCTGGGGTTAACTGCCTGGGTCATTCCACGAAATCAGTCCATTTTACGTCCCTTTGATATTTTAAGTAGAAATTGTGGTCTAATATTGAATTTATATGATTATATTCAAATTAAGTACCCTTTAATATAGACCATATGGGAATTTGGTTGTACTTGCAATAATATCATTTAAAGTTATTTTGATAGGTCCTGAGCAACAAGACGAGCGCACTGCGCACGCGGTGGACTCCTTTGAAGGCGCGCATATTCTGTAGCCAGTTTCAAGAGGGAGACAGAGAAGGAGGAGATTATATGAAGCGCATTTATGACAGGGAGGCATGTGTAAACCCTGACAGATATAAACATGGGGGGGGGGTCTATTAATCTCGCCTGTGCGCCCATGTAGGTGTGAAAATTGATTGCATTCTGTGTATGAGCCAGGAGCCCGGCTCTGTCTGATGCAGGGTTCTTACATCATGAAAATCATTTAAAAGTCATGGAATATAAAAATGGTGTTTTCCAGGCCTGGAAAAGTTTTGGGAAAATGTTCACATCTAAAAAGTTTTGGAAACGTAATGGGGATGAATTCAATCATTTATCTTAATGTAATTTATTTAGGCACAGCATTAAAATATTGAATCAATCAAATACAAATCAACATATCAGCCAGGATCAGAATAACACTAGTGCATCTATTTGAGCGCATCACGTGCATAGTGCCAGACTAGTGGGCAGTTGCTCAAGGAGAGAGAGCGAGTCGGACTTTGTAGCAGCAGGTAGGACTAGCCTATAAAATATTAGAGAACAGATTAAGTCGCTAATTCAAAAGATATATTGTACGTTCTAGTTAACTGTTTACCTATTATTAGCGTGTGTTAATGTTTTCGTAATGTCCAAAACCTTTCCACCGACACTCACGAATGCCGTAAAAAGTTTATTTTCTTTTTTGAACGATTTATTTAAACGATTAATTTTGACAAAACAAAGTATTCACTTCACCATTGTATTAGTTGGGTTTCGGTTCAGTCGCGGTGAACATTCATTTTAGGACAAATATTAGACGTAGTATTTCTTGTGGAATATGGGCCTTCAAAACTTGTTTTGTAAAGTGCCTTCGGAAAGTTTTCAGACCCCTTGACTTTTCCCACACTTTGTTAAGTTACAGCCTGATTGTAAAATGTATTAAATAAATACAAATCCTCAGCAATCTACACACAATACCCCATAATGATAAAGCGTTAACAGCTTTCTAGAAATTGCTGCACATGTACATACAGTTGAAGTCAGAAGTTTACATACACTTAGGTTGGAGTCATTAAAACTCGTTTTTTCAACAACTCCTTTTCCCGAAGCAACTCCTGCACAAATTGTTCACAAATTTATTGTGAACAAACTATAGTTTTGGCAAGTTGGGTAGGACATCTAATTTGTGCATGACACAAGTCATTTTTCCAACAATTGTTTACATACAGATTATTTCACTGTATCACAATTCCAGTAGGACAGAAGTTAACACATACTAAGTTGACTGTGCCTTTAAACAGCTAGGAAAATTCCAGAATATGATGTTATGGCTTTAGAAGCTTCTGATAAGTCATTTGACATCATTTGAGTCAATTGGAGGTGTACCTGTGGATGTATTTCAATGCCTACCTTCAAACTCGGTGCCTCTTTGATTGACATCGTGGGAAAATCAAAATAAATCAGCCAAGACTTCAGGAAAAAAAATTGTAGACCTCCACAAGTCTGGTTCATCCTTGGGAGCAATTTCCAAACGCCTGAAGGTACCACGTTAATCTGTACAAACAATAGTACACAAGTATAAACACTATGGGACCATGTAGTCATCATACTATCGTGCCATGGTACTATCGACAACCTGAGAGGCCGCTCAGCAAGGAAGAAGCCACTGCTCCAAATCCGCCATAAAAAAGCCAGACTATGGTTTGCAACTGCACATGGGGACAAAGATCTTACTTTTTGGAGAAATGTCCTCTGGTCTGGTCAAAAATAGAACTGTTTGGCCATAATGTCCGTCGTTATGTTTGGAGGAAAATAGGGAGGCTTGCAAGCCGAAGAACACCATCCCAACCGTGAAGCACGGGGTGGCAGCATCATGTTGTGGGGGTGCTTTGCTGCAGGAGGGACTGATGCACTTCACAAAATAGATGGCCTCATGTGGGAGGAAAATTATGTGGATATATTGAAGCAGAATCTCAAGACATCAGTCAGGAAGTTAAAGCTAAAATGTATTTGGCTAAGGGGAATGTTAACTTCTGACTTCAACTGTATGTATATATTTTTAAAAAATGTCACTTTACGACCACGAGGTCGAAGGAATTGTCTGTAGAGCTCAGAGACAGGATTGTTTTTTGGCACAGATCTGGGGAAGGGTACCAAAAAATGACTGCAGCATTGAAGGTCCCCAAGAACACAGTTATTATTAAATGGAAGAAGTTTGGAACCACCAAGTTTGTCCCTAGAGTTGGCCATCTGGCCAAACTGAGCAATCGGGTTAGAAGGGCCTTGGTCAGGGATGTGACCAAGAACCTGATGGTCACTCTGACAGAGCTCTAGAGTTCCTTTGTGGAGAAGGGAGAAACTTCCAGAAGGACAACTATCTCTGCAGCACTCCACCAATAAGACCTTTATGGTAGAGTGGCCAGACGGAAGCCACTCCTCAGTAAAAAGCATGTGACAGCCCGCTTGGAGTTTGCCAAAAGGTACCTAAAGACTCTCAGACCATGAGAAACAAGATTCTCTGGTTTGATGAAACCAAGATTGAACTCTTTGGCTTGAATGCCAATCGTCACGTCTGGAGGAAACCTGGGACCATCCCTACTGTGAAGTGTGGTGGCAGCATTACGCTGTGGGGATGGTTTTCAGCGGCAGGCACTAGTCAGGATCGAGGCAGATGAACGGAGCAAAGCACAGAGAGATCCTTGATGAAAACCTGCACCAGAGTGCTCACAACATCAGATTGGGGCGAAGGACCACCTTCCAACAGGACAACGACCCTAAGCACACAGCCAAGACAATGCAGGAGTGGCTTCGGGAAAAGGTGTGTGCTTGCTTCAGCTGAATAAAAATGATTGTAGCCTGCCATAGCCATTTGATCTTTGATATATTGAATGAGCCAAATTATTTCAAAAGGCATGAAACGTATTTGATTGTAATGTTACAATGTTTTACATCAAGGGTAATCAACCATCCTCCAGGAGAGCTAATGGGCGTGCAGGTTTTTATTCCAGTCCCCCTCTAACAAAGCACATTTTAGTAATGAGCTGCTCAACCGGACCTTGATAAACTCTCTGATGTTTTTGAGCAATGCTTGCAATGCTTGATCAAAAGCCTGCACACCCAGTAGCTCTCCAGATGTGAGGGCAGATTACTGATCGTTTTACTGTTTCGTCCGATGACGTGAGATGCCTGAAACTCGGGCTCTTAGTATGACAATGTCATGGCTAATATCATCCAAAATATATGCCTGAGGTAAACTACCTGTTGCAAGTTATCAGCATGCAGCAAGCATATATGCTTTTCTTTTTTTTAAGCACCTAGGGGCTGTGTTGAGGCAAACCTTCATCTAATTCAAATCTAATTGTATTCGTCACATGCTTTGCCAGTAACGGGTGTGGACTAACAGGGAAATACTTACTTACGGGCCCTTCCCAACAATGCAGAGAGAAAGAAAATAGAGAAATAATAGAAAAGTAAAACATGGAATAATAAGAGTAATACTATATACACAATGACTATGGTGATGTACAATGGGTACAGAGCTGATGTGCAGGGGGAAATTGAGGTAGATACAGTGCCTTAAGAAAGTATTCAGACCCCTTGACTTTTCCCATAATTGTTACGTTACAGCCTTATTCAAAAATGGATTAAATAAATTAAAATCATCATCAATCTACACACAATATCCCATAATGACAAAGTGAAAACAGGTTTTTAGACATTTTTGGTAATTGTATAAAAAATTTAAAACATACCTTATTTACATAAGTATTCAGACCCTTTGCTATGAGACTCAGGTGCATCCTGTTTCCATTGATCATCCTTGAGATGTTTTTACAACTTCATTGGAGACCATCTGTGGTAAATTAAATTGATTGGACGTGATTTGGAAAGGCACACACCTGTCTATGAGATCCAACTGTTGACAGTGCATGTCAGAGCAAAAACCAATCCATGAGGTTGAAAGAATTGTCTGTAGAGCTCCGAGACAGGATTGTGTCGCGGCACAGATCTGGGGAAGGGTACCAAATAATTTCTGCAGCATTGAAGGTCCCCAAACTGAACAATCGGGGGGGAAGGGCCTTGGTCAGGGAGGTGACCAAGGACCCGATGGTCACTCTGACAGAGCTCTACAGTTCCTCTGTGGAGATGGGAGAACCTTTCAGAATGACAGCCATCTCTGCAGCACTCCACCAACCAGGCCTTTATGGTAGAGTGGCCAGACGGAGGCCACTTCTCAGTAAAAGGCACATGACAGCCCGCTTGGAATTTTCCAAGAAGCACCTAAAGACTCTCAGACCATGAGAAACAATATTCTCTAATCTGATGAAACCAAGATTCAAGTCTTTGAAGCATGGTGGTGGCAGCATCATGCTGTGAGGACTTTTTTCAGCGGTAGGGACTGGGAGACTAGTCAGGATCAAGAGAAAGATGAACAGAGCAAAGTACAGAGCGATCCTTGATGAAAACCTGCTCCAGAGCGCTCAGGACCACAGACTGGGGCAAGGTCCACCTTCCTACAGGACAACGACCTTGAGCACACAGCCAAGATAGCGCAGGAGTAGCTTCGGGACAAGTCTCTGAATGTCCTTGAGTGGCCCAGCCAGAGACCGGACATGAACCCGATCGAACATCAGAACCCAAATACAGATGTGCCAAACTTGTAGCATCGTACCCAAGAAGACTTGAGGCTGTAAGCGCTGCCTAATGTGCTTCAACAAAGTACTGAGTAAAGGGTCTGAATTCTTATGTAAATGTAATATTTTCAAATTTTTTAAATAAATAAATTTGCACAAAATTTGAGCAACCTGTTTTTGCTTTGTCATTATGTGGTATTCTGTGTAGATTGACGAGGAGGAAGAAACAATTTCCTCCATTTTATAATAAGACTGTAACGTAACAAAATGTGGAAAAAGCCAAGGGGTCTGAATACTTTCCGAATGCACTGTATTTACATATAATTGGGAATAAAGTGACAGATAGTCAACAGTAGCAGCAGTGTATGTGATCAGTTAAAACATTTGTGCAAAAGGGGTCAATGCAGATAGTCCGGGTAGCTATTCAGCAGTTTTTTAGGCTTGGGGGTAGAAGCTGTTCATGGTCCTGTTGGTTCCAGACTTGGTGTATCCGTACCGCTTGCCGTGCGGTAGCAGAGAGAACAGTCTATGACTTGGTTGGCTGAAGTCTTTGACAATTTTTAGGGCCTTCCTCTGACACCTCCTGGTATAGAGGTCCTGGATGAAAGGGAGCTTGGCCCCAGTAATGTACTGGGCTGTAAGCACTACCCTCTGTAGTGCTTTTTGAATGGATGCCAAGAATACCAATCGGTGATTTAGCCAGTCAAAATGCTCTCAATGTATAACTTTTTGTTACGGATGTTGCAGCCCACATCTAGTAGGCTTGTGTAACTGAGCAGCTCGCGGCTGGGTTTCCCTTTGTAATCTGGGATAGTTTGCAAGCCCTGCAATTTAAGATCTTAAAGTTCACATTAGGCATGTGTAATCTAAATAGCCTACAATATAGTAGAAGTATGTAAAGTTTCAAAAGTCAAATAATATAGAATATTCTCTGTTTCCATGGCTGTCTCGGTTTTATTTCACACTGAAAGCCACTTTACATTTTCCCATTTTTCTAATTTCCCATTCTGCTCTAAATGTGTCTCTATGGACCGGTACTGATGTGAAAGCCACTGCTGAGTCTGCACGATTCCTCTGTAGACTACTGACAGGAAATGCAATAATCAGGAAGACAATGAGAGTTTATCTAACGAAGGGAAACCATGGAGTTGATCCATATCAGACCGTGCCGCAGGTAATTGCGCCTCTAATTCCGTTGCCACCATTATGGTTCAAGACCTCACGTGGCCTCTCAAATTAAGTTAGTGTCTGCCAGCCTCCTTATAGCCAAAGCCCTTGGTGCCAATATGCAGATGGTTAAATAATGAAACAAACCGTGAAATGATGAATACATGGGGCATACTTAGAACTTTCCTTATTTTTTCAAGAGCTTCAGCACTTCCCGAGTCAATTATAACATGCATTAGAGCCCATAGGCTTTTGCAAATCCTCTGACTGGCTTGCATACCACTCAAACAAATGCACATGGTTGTTGACCTTGTTTTAAAGTGAACGTCAATTCGCGAGCAAGAAGCCCCGTTTTCTCATTTTAAATCGAAGGAATCCCAAAAGGCTTACAAGTCGTAGCCAGAAGAGGGTGTGAAATCCCCCTAAACATATTGCAATGTATTGTAATGTAAATGGTATTCTAAAGCACCTCTCAGATTACAGATATGGCCACAGTCTCTACAAGGAGTGCTCTTCTGCCCATTCAGGGCAGGCCAGCCAGGCAGATGTTGCAAACCTGCTAGCCACTGGCTACAAACAGGTTTCAGCAACTATGTTTCCATGTGATTTAGCCACAATTTTGTAAATCTAACTAATCCAGGGCTCTCCAACCCTGTCCCTGGAGAGCTAGCGTTCTGTAGATGTTGTGAAAAATAACTTATAGAACTTAATCATAGGCCTGAAAAGCAGGTGAAACAACATCATTGTTCAAGTGTCTGTGTGTCGTCAGACTTCTTGGAGGTATAGCCATTAGCCATCCATCAGCAATAGACCGCAATATACCATGTCTGTCCCTCGGACACAGAATAGAAATCCATTATTGATTTCCCTCCCATCTAGGCGGTAATTAAGTTCCATCCATGGCTGAAGCATAGCTGCAGTAAATGCCCTCAATGGCATTTGAGGCTGCCTTCCTGGCACTAAATTCATCATTTGTCTAAGTACTAACAAGCATCAATATTCCCAACACCGCGGTAGCCCTGGTGTCAGGGGCTCTTAATCATCACCTAGTCCATTAAATATCACAATTCTGCAATATCACCTGTTATTTATAACGCCGCCTCCCTCTGTCCAGTGTCATCAATGAAGCTTTCAATTATGGTCTCCACGCTAATGTGGGCGAACAAGTGGAATGGGGAAAAGGTTGTATGAATGGGGGGGGGGGGAATGGATTGGTATCAATGGGCTCCAATGTAAGAGAACAGGACGTAAGCACAAGGGATGGACAGTAAAACAGTTCCATCGATTCTCAGAAGGCCTAAAGTCTATCTAAATGCACAGATGTGACACACGGCCAGAACAATAAGATGTACAGGGCGGTATTCATATTTATTTATTTTTTTACATCCGTCAGACTAACTGCTATGAATGGTGAAAGTCGCTACAGTTCAAGATGGATGCTGTGTTTGATGTGTTACATCGCTCTGACTGCTTTCATTGCATCTCCAATGCATTAAGTTGTTCTTGTAGAGATTGCTCAAGAGGCCTATGACGTCAGCAAGTACACCTAATGCTCTTGGGGCAAACATGATAGGATCTTACACAATACCGCCAACACTTCATGCCAGTTTGACAGCTGTTCTCTGATGACAACTTTGGCCGAGACCTCTCAAGCGATATCGATTGACAGTTTTCTGAGCTCAAGCGTAATGAACAATTCAGGGTGTTGCCTTTTCATACAGCAGTGTGGACATTTAGGCAGGTTTTTGAGGGTTACGTCGTGTTAATCCACTTTAGTTCCATCACCTCCAATTTCCAAGGCTCTACTCTGTGAATCTAAATTGAGTCATCCCGACGATAGAAGTTCCATCATCTTCATCAGGGGAGAAATAACTGGCAAATTTGCATCCATAACATGATGAACAGGGTCCATCGCTAGCGACTCTACCGTGTTTCCAGGTTGTGTATAATCAGTTTAGCCTGGTGTTACCATACACATGGTTTCTCATAAATGGGCTATGGGCTATGTGCTGTCTGGCCGACCTTATCTCAGGCACAAACTGCATTACAATTACTGCCACTGCGGCCGTTTACCCATCGCTTTTAATAAAGCCACGGCAGAAAACTGCACTGCCTTCATTTTAAAGGATTTCAGGCAGTCGGACCAGTCCATCATGCGGGACTGCAGGGAACACGAGGCGGGAATCAGATCATAACTAAGGTTGCCGCGACAAATCTCTCACCTTTTGTGACACTTTCTGGTTCTCTGCGTCAAGGTGAAATGTAGGCAATCCACCACGCTCGGTTTCCTTTTAAGAGCAGGTAAATTGGGCAGGTGAATTGTCAGTTAGAAAGATGGCCTCCGTAGAAGATCACCAAGGTAGACATTTTATGACTCATCCAGAGCTGCATAACACGATTTATGGTTGCATTACCTTTCACATCACAAGGCACTTGAGAGAGTTCGAATATCTGATTCGCCAGATGTGGGCGTTCACATCGACTTCACCTTAAACAGTTGGGTATTTATGGAATGCGTATCAAGGACGGTGAAGAATGTCAAGGATGTTTGGATGTATTGAATCGATAGGTCGTACAACTGACGGGATCCCACAGATTATTGAAATTGTGCCCCCAATATAATTTAAAACATGTCCCGAATTTCAAAACATCGGGGTGTCCTACAAGTATTAAATTCCTAGTGAATGGAGTGTGTGAAATTCCTTGTGAATGAAGTGTGTGAAATTCCTAGTGAATGAAGTGTGTGAAATTCCTTGTGAATGAAGTGTGTGAAATCCCTTGTGAATGAAGTGTGTGACATTCCTAGTAAATGAAGTGTGTGAAATTCCTTGTGAATGAAGTGTGTGAAATTCCTTGTGAATGAAGTGTGTGACATTCCTAGTAAATGAAGTGTGTGAAATTCCTTGTGAATGAAGTGTGTGAAATCCCTTGTGAATGAAGTGTGTGACATTCCTAGTAAATGAAGTGTGTGAAATTCCTAGTGAATGAAGCGTGTGACATTCCTAGTGAATGAAGTGTGTGAAATTCCTTGTGAATGAAGTTTGTGAAATTCCTAGTGAATGAAGTGTGTGACATTCCTAGGAATGAAGTGTGTGAAATCCCTTGTGAATGAAGTGTGTGACATTCCTAGTAAATGAAGTGTGTGAAATTCCTAGTGAATGAAGTGTGTGAAATTCCTAGTGAATGAAGTGTGTACAATTCCTAGGGAATGAAGTTTGTGAAATTCCTTGTGAATGAAGTGAGTGAAATGCCTAGTGAATGAAGTGTGTGACAGGCTTAAACAGGTAGCCTACAGTAGTATAGGGATTCTACATTTTATTTTTTAGAAACTGTGTCTGAATTAGCACTCCATCTTCAATGTTTTAATGTGAAAGCTGTTAAATGGCAGTCATGGAGGAAACTAGGAGTCTTTGATACACTGCCGATTTTGCAGGTTTTCCTACTTAAAAAGCATGTAGAGGTCTGTAATTTTTTATCATAGGTACACTTCAACTGTGAGAGACGGAATCTAAAACAAAAATCCAGAAAATCACATTGTATGATTGTTAAGTAATTAATTTGCATTTTATTGCATGACATAAGTATTTGATACATCAGAAAAGCAGAACTTAATATTTGGTACAGAAACCTCTGTTTGCAATTAGAGAGATCATACGTTTCCTGTAGTTCTTGACCAGGTTTGCACACACTGCAGCAGGGATTTTGGCCCACTCCTCCATACAGACCTTCTGCAGATCCTTCAGGTTTCGGGGCTGTCGCTGGGCAATACGGACTTTCAGCTCCCTCCTTGAGATGCTTATTACGGAGCCACTCCTTAGTTGCCCTGGCTGTGTGTTTCGGGTCGTTTTCATGCTGGAAGACCCAGCCACGACCCATCTTCAATGCTCTTACTGAGGGAAGGAGGTTGTTGGCCAAGATCTCGCGATACATGGCCCCATCCATCCTCCCCTCAATATGGTGCAGTCATCCTGTCCCATTTGCAGAAAAGCATCCCCAAATAATTATGTTTCCACCTCCATGCTTTACGGTTGGGATGGTGTTCTTGGGGTTGTACTCGTCCTTCTTCTTCCTCCAAACACGGCGAGTGGAGTTTAGACCAAAAAGCTCTATTTTTGTCTCATCAGACCACATGACCTTCTCCCATTCCTCCTCTGGATCATCCAGATGGTCATTGGCAAACTTCAGACGGGCCTGGACATGCGCTGGCTTGAGCAGGGTGACCTTGCGTGCGCTTCAGGATTTTAATCTATGACGGCGTAGTGTGTTACTAATCGTTTTCTTTGAGACTGTGGTCCCAGCTCTCTTCAGATCATTGACCAGGTCCTGCCGTTTAGTTCTGGGCTGATCCCTCACCTTCCTCATGATCATTGATGCCCCACGAGGTGAGATCTTGCATGGAGCCCCAGACCGAGGGTGATTGACCGTCATCTTGAACTTCTTCCATTTTCTAATAATTGCACCAACAGCTGTTGCCTTATCACCAAGCTGCTTGCCTATTGTCCTGTAGCCCATCCCAGCCTTGTGCAGGTCTAC
This sequence comes from Oncorhynchus gorbuscha, assembly GCF_021184085.1. NCBI lineage: Eukaryota > Metazoa > Chordata > Actinopteri > Salmoniformes > Salmonidae > Oncorhynchus > Oncorhynchus gorbuscha. The sequence goes on along the minus strand of NC_060196.1, from coordinate 13,065,792 downwards.
AATTTTATCCCTGATGTCCTTACACAGCTCTCTGGTCTTGGCCATTGTGGAGAGGTTGGAGTCTGTTTGATTGAGTGTGTGGACAGGTGTCTTTTATACAGGTAACGAGTTCAAACAGCTGCAGTTAATACAGGTAATGAGTGGAGAATAGGAGGGCTTTCTAAAGAAAAACTGGTCTGCCCTGTACAGAGCTCACCTGGGCCTGGTCGGGAACGCTAGGCAAATATGTCAGTGAACAGCATGAAGACAAAACAGGCTTATCGTATTATTTCAAATAAAATTGTGGGAAGTGGTTGGCTCCTGCTGAAAAGAGAAGACTGATATGTCTGCTGTAGACGAACAAAATATTATATCAACTTCCAGACAGGCCTGTTGAGCAAACATTGTTTTACATAGTTAAACAGGAGGGAGATGAGCTTTTGGGACTAGCGCATTGGCCATTGCCGGCTAGTTAGCTGCGCATCACTGGGTGAGTCAGTGCAACTGGAAGTCTCAAGTTCTATTTTAGCACCTGGATACGCAGACGCTCGCAAGCAGTTTGGATGAGATCCTTGAAAAACAGATATGTGTACATTTATTTTACAACACTCGCACACGTAATGACAGTGTTGTGGTCAGCATGTTAGTTGCTACTACATACAGTGGGGCAAAAAAGTATTTAGTGAGCCACCAATTGTGCAAGTTCTCCCACTTAAAAAGATGAGAGAGGCCTGTAATTTTCATCAAATTATGGTGGAAAATAAGTATTTGGTCAATAACAAAAGTTTATCTCAATACTTTGTTAAATACCCTTTGTTGGCAATGACAGAGGTCAAATGTTTTTTTAAGTCTTCACAAGGTTTTCACACACTGTTGCTGATATTTTGGCCCATTCCTCCATGCAGATCTCCTCCAGAGCAGTGATGTTTTGGGGGTGTTGCTGGGCAACACAGACTTTCAACTCCCTCCAAATATTTTCTATGGGGTTAAGATCTGGCTAGGCCACTCCAGGACCTTGAAATGCTTCTTACGAAGCCACTCCTTCGTTACCCGGGCGGTGTGCTTGGGATTGTCATGCTGAAAGACCCAGCCACGTTTCATCTTCAATGCCCTTGCTGATGGAAGGAGGTTTTCACTCATAATCTCACGATACATGGCCCCATTCATTCTTTCCTTTACACGGATCAGTCGTCCTGTTCCCTTTGCAGAAAAACAGCCCCAAAGCATGATAATTACACCCCCATGCTTCACACTAGGTACAGTGTTCTTAGGATGCAACTCAGCATTCTTTGTCCTCCAAACACGACAAGTTAAGTTTTTACCAAAAAGTTCTATTTTGGTTTCATCTGACCATATGACATTCTCCCAATCTTCTTCTTCATCCAAATGCTCTCTAGCAAACTTCAGTCGGGCCTGGACATGTACTGGCTTAAGCAGGGGGACACGTCTGGCACTGCAGGATTTGAGTCCCTGGCGGCGTAGTGTGTAACTGATGGTAGGCTTTGTTACTTTGGTCCCAGCTCTCTGCAGGTCATTCACTAGGTCCCCCCCGTGTGGTTCTGGGATTTTTGCTCACCGTCCTTGTGATCATTTTGACACCACGGGGTGAGATCTTGCGTGGAGCCCCAGATCGAGGGAGATTATCAGTGGTCTTGTATGTCTTCCATGTCCTAATAATGGCTCCCACAGTTGATTTATTCAAACCAAGCTGCTTACCTATTGCAGATTCAGACCAGCCTGGTGCAGGTCTACAATTTTGTTTCTGGTTTCCCTTGACAGCTCTTTGGTCTTGGCCATAGTGGAGTTTGGAGTGTGACTGTTTGAGGTTGTGGACAGGTGTCTTTTATACTGATAGGTTCAAACAGGTGCCATTAATACAGGTAATGAGTGGAGGACAGAGGAGCCTCTTAAAGAAGAAGTTACAGGTCTGTGAGAGCCAGAAATCTTGCTTGTTTGTAGGTGACCAAATACTTATTTTCCACCATAATTTGCAACTAAATTCATTAAATATCCTACAATGTGATTTTCTGGATTTTTCTTTTCTCATTTGGTCTGTCATAGTTGAAGTGTACCTATGATGAAAATTACAGGCCTCTCTCATCTTTTTAAGTGGGAGAACTTGCACAATTGGTGGCTGACTAAATACTTTTTTTGCCCCACTGTATAGAGCCAACATATTAAGGAACTTGCAGTACATATGTGTCTCTTCTTCCTACCTCCTATGCATTCACCTCTGAGCTGTGTCTGCTAAGCCTAGCATCCTTTCCACATCACTGGCTCCCGAAGACCAGGGGACCACACTGCCTGTACTGGGCCCAGCTACATCCTAGTTGTGAATGAATAAGCACATTTATTAGATAAAGAAGAAAGAGTACTGAATGAATACCTAATAGATGACCATTGGCTCATGAAAGCCAAACTACTTATATTGCAAATATACGTGTCTGGCTGTCATACATAATGGTTCATTAGTATTACATATAGGTCATATATAATGTAGAGCCAAAATATAAACAAAATGTGTCTCACTCTCTATCACTCTTTCTCTCTCTCTGTGTGTCTGTGCTTTCTCCCTGCATCCACTACACTTGACTGCTGCAGCCTAGTATCACCGGGACCAAAAGACCAGGGGACCACACTTTCTGTGCTGGGCCCAACAACCCCCTAGTGTAACACTTTATTTTAAAGGCATTTACAAACCCTTTACTCACCAGTTGTACATTTTAGTAAGCTAGTTATTCACACACATATACATTTCCTTAAACATCCTGCTGTTATGCAGGTGAATGAGGACCCAAAAGCGACTTGGCGAAAACAGAGTCTTTATTCCAGTAAAGGAAATAGGCAATACTCCTGGACAATCAGAGCAGAAAACAAAACATAAAAACTTAATTCCACTCATAGTCGAGGACAGACTGGAGACTCGACCATTAACTGTAGGTTGCCTCGGGGAAGGCACCGAGCAGACTCAGACACCTGCTCACACGCAGCATCTGAGGGAAACAAGACACGACAGGGCGAGACAAAGACACAGCACGGCGAACAATATACAAGGATCCGACAGGACAAGGGGAGAAATAGGGACTCTAATCAGAGGGCAAGATACGGAACAGGTGTGAAAAGACTAGATGATTGAGTAGGGGAATAGGAACAGCTGGGAGGAACCTAGAGAGAAGAGAGAGGGAGGGAGAGAAAAAAAAGGAACGAACCTAATAAGACCAGCAGGGGAAAATGAACAGAAGGGAAAGCAAAATGACAAGACAATATAAGACAAAACATGACAGTACCCCCACTCACCGACCCCTGGCGCACTCGAGGAGGAATCCTGGCCGGAGGAAATCATCAATCAGCGAACGGTCCAGCACGTCCCGAGACGGAACCCAACTCCTCTCCTCAGGACCGTATCCCAATCCACTAAGTATTGGTGACCCCGTCCCCGAGAACGCATGTCCATGATCCTACGTACCTTGTAAATAGGTGCGCTCTCGACAAGGACGGGGGGAGACGAACGGGGGTGCCAAGAAAGGGCTTGACACAGGAGACATGGAAGACAGGATGGACGCGACGAAGATGTCGCGGAAGAAGCAGTTGCACAGCTCAGGATTGACGACCTGGGAGACACGGAACGGACCAATGAACCGCGGAGTCAACTTACGAGAAGCTGTCGTAAGGGGAAGGTTATGAGTGGAAAGCCACACTCTCTGGCCGCAAATACCTAGGACTCTTAATCCTACGTTTATTGGCGGCTCTCACAGTCTGTGCCCTCGGCAAAGTGCAGACCTCACCCTCCTCCAGGTGCGCTCACAACGTCAAACGCTTGAGCGGAGGGAACGCTGGACTCGCAAGCTGGGATGAGAACAGAGGAGGCTGGTAACCCAGACTACTCTGAAACGGAGATAACCCGGTAGCAGACGAAGGAAGCGAGTTGTGAGCGTATTCTGCCCAGGGGAGCTGTTCTGCCCAAGACGCAGGGTTTCTAAAAGAAAGGCTGCGTAGTATGCGACCAATCGTCTGATTAGCCCTTTCTGCTTGACCGTTAGACTGGGGATGAAACCCGGAAGAGAGACTGACGGACGCACCAATCAAACGACAGAACTCCCTCCAAAACTGTGACGTGAATTGCGGACCTCTGTCTGAAACAGCGTCTAACGGGAGGCCATGAATTCTGAACACATTCTCGATGATGATTTGTGCCGTCTCCTTAGCGGAAGGAAGCTTAGAGGGGAATGAAATGTGCCGGGAACCTATCGACAACCGGAATCACAGTCTTCCCCGCAGACAAAGGCAGACCGGTAATGAAGTCTAAGGCGATGTGAGACCATGGTCGAGAAGGAATGGGATTCTGAGACGACCGGCAGGAGGAGAGTTACCTGACTTAGTCTGCGTGCAGTCCGAACAAGCAGCCACGAAATGGCGCGTGTCACGCTCCTGAGTAGGCCACCAAAAGCGCTGAGAAGCAAGAGTACCTCGAACCCGGGATGACCAGCTAACTTGGCAGAGTGAGCCCACTGAAGAACAGCCAGACGAGTAGAAACAGGAACGAAAAGAAGGTTACTAGGACAAGCTGTAATAGTCCTGTCTTTCAATTCCCCAGACTGTCAACCCGACAACACGCCCATAAGGAAGAATCCCTCGGGATCAGTACCACAGAAGAACTAAAGAGACGGGATAAGGCATCAAACCCGGACGATAAGAAATCACAAACTCGAAACGAGCGAAAAACAACGCCCAACGAGCTTGTCTGCATTAAGTCGTTTGGCAGAACGGATGTACTCAAGGTTCTTATGGTCTGTCCAAACGACAAAAGGAACGGTCGCCCCTCCAACCACTGTCGCCATTCGCCTAGGGCTAAGCGGATGGCGAGCAGTTAAGTTACCCACATCATAGTTGCGTTCCGATGGCGACAGGCGATGAGAAAAATAAGCGCAAGGATGAACCTTATCTGACTGGAGGAATGTCCCACGCCTGTTCGACAATGAATTGTTTAGTGACGTCAGAGTAACGAGGATAGGAGCGGACGTAAAACGTTTCTTGAGAAGATCAAAAGCTCCTGGGCGGAACCGGACCACTTAAAACACGTCTTGACAGAAGTAAGAGCTGTGAGAGGGGCAGCAACTTGACCCCAAATTACGAATGAAACCCCAAACCTAGAAAGTGCAACCGACACGTGACCTTGGAACGGGCCAATCACTGACAGCTTGGACCTTAGCGGGATCCATCTGAATGCCTTCAGCGGAAATAACAGAACCGAGAAAAGTGAGGAGACATGAAAAGAGCACTTCTCAGCCTTCACGTAGAGACAATTCTCTAAAAGGTGCTGGAGTACACGTCGAACGTGCTGAACATGAATATCGAGTGACGGTGAAAAAATCAGGATATCGTCAAGGTAGACAAAAACAAAGATGTTCAGCATGTCTCAGAACATCATTAACTAATGCCTGAAAAACAGCTGGCGCATTAGCGAGACCAAACGGCAGAACCCGGTACTCAAAATGCCCTAACGGAGTGAGCCGTTTTCCACTGGATGCTGGTAAGCGTGGACCAACTTAGTAAAGAACCTGGCTCCTGCAGAATCTCGAAGGCTGATGACATAAGGGGAAGCGGATAACGATTCTTAACCGTTATGTCATTCAGCCCTCGATAATCCACGCAGGGGCGCAGAGTACCGTCCTTCTTCTTAACAAAAAAAAACCCCGCCCCGGCAGGGGAGGAAGAAGGCACTACGGTGCCGGCGTCAAGAGACACAGACAAATAATCCTCGAGAGCCTTACGTTCGGAGCCGACAGAGAGTATAGTCTACCCCGAGGAGGAGTGGTCCCCGGAAGGAGATCAACACTACAATCATACGACCGGTGAGGAGGAAGGGAGTTGGCTCTGGACCGACTGAAGACCGTGCGCAGATCATGATATTCCTCCGGCACTCCTGTCAAATCGCCAGGTTCCTCCTGAGAAGTGGGGACAGAAGAAACGGGAGGGATAGCAGACATTAAACACTTCACATGACAAGAAACGTTCCATGATAGGATAGAATTACTAGACCAATTAATAGAAGGATTATGACATACTAGCCAGGGATGACCCAAAACAACAGGTGTAAAAGGTGAACGAAAAATCAAAAAGGAAATAGTCTCACTGTGGTTACCAGATACTGTGAGGGTTAAAGGTAGTGTCTCATATCTGATACTGGGGAGATGACTACCATCTAAGGCGAACATGGGCGTAGGCTTCCCTAACTGTCTGAGAGGAATGTCATGTTTCCGAGCCCATGCTTCGTCCATAAAACAACCCTCAGCCCCAGAGTCTATCAAGGCACTGCATGTAGCACCCGAACCGGTCCAGCGTAGATGGACCGACATAGTAGTACAGGATCTTGATGGAGAGACCTGAGTAGTAGCGCTCACCAGTAGCCCTCCGCTTACTGATGAGCTCTGGCTTTACTGGACATGAATTGACAAAATGTCCAGCAAGTCCGCAATAGAGGCACAGGCGGTTGGTGATCCTCCGTTCCCTCTCCTTAGTCGAGATGCGAATACCTCCCAGCTGCATGGGCTCAGTCTCTGAGCCAGAGGAGGGAGATGGTTGCGATGCGGAGAGGGAAACACTGTTAACGCGAGCTCTCTTCCACGAGCTTGGTGACGAAGATCTACCCGTCGTTCTATGCGGATGGCGAGTGCAATCAAAGAGTCCACACTGGAAGGAACCTCCCGGGAGAGAATCTCATCTTTAACCTCTGCGTGGAGTCCCTCCAGAAAACGATCGAGCAGCGCCGGCTCGTTCCAGTCACTAGAGGCAGCAAGAGTGCGAAACTCTATAGAGTAATCCGTTATGGATCGATCACCTTGACATAGGGAAGCCAGGGCCCTAGAAGCCTCCCTACCAAAAACTGAACGATCAAAAACCCGAATCATCTCCTCTTTAAAGTTCAGGTAATTGTTAGAACAATCAGCCCTTGCCTCCCAGATAGCTGTGCCCCACTCTCGAGCCCGGCCAGTAAGGAGTGATATGACGTAAGCAACCCGAGCTCTCTCTCTAGAGTATGTGTTGGGTTGGAGAGAGAACACAATATCACACTGGGTGAGAAAGGAGCGGCACTCCGTGGGCTGCCCGGAGTAACAAGGTGGGTTATTAACCCTAGGTTACGGAGGCTCGGCAGACCAGGAAGTAGCAGGTGGCACGAGACGAAGACTCTGGAACTGTCCAGAGAGGTCGGAAACCTGAGCGGCCAGGTTCTCAACGGCATGACGAGCAGCAGACAATTCCTGCTCGTGTCTGCCGAGCATGGCTCCTTGGATCTCGACGGCAGTGTTACGAGAATCTGTAGTCGCTGGGTCCATTCTTGGTCGGATCCTTCTGTTATGCAGGTGAATGAGGACCCAAAAGCGACTTGGCGAAAACAGAGTATTCCAGTAAAGGAAATAGGCAATACTCCTGGACAATCAGAGCAGAAAACAAAACATAAAAAAACTTAATTCCACTCGTAGTGACGAGGACAGACTGGAGACTCGACCATTAACTGTAGGTTGCCTCGGGAAGGCACCGACCGTAGCAGACTCAGACACCTGCTCACACGCAGCATCTGAGGGAAACAAGACACGACAGGGCGAGACAAAGACACAGCACGGCGAACAATATACAAGGATCCGACAGGACAGAAACGGAAAACAAGGGGAGAAATAGGGACTCTAATCAGAGGGCAAGATACGGAACAGGTGTGAAAAGACTAGATGATTGAGTAGGGGAATAGGAACAGCTGGGAGCAGGAACGGAACGATAGAGAGAAGAGAGAGAGGGAGGGAGAGAGAAAAAAAAAGGGAACGAACCTAATAAGACCAGCAGGGGGAAAACGAACAGAAGGGAAAGCAAAATGACAAGACAATATAAGACAAAACATGACACCTGCGTTGTGTGTTTGTTCTTTTACCAGGTACAGCAGGAATGTCTACCAATGGCATGCCCATCTTTTTGTGAGAAATTACACTGGTAACTTAAATTTTTTATGAAGTTAAAATAGCACTCACTTTTGATTAGGAATTGCCAAAATATTTGACTAATGTTTAGTAAATGGTTTATTAATGTGGGACTAATGATAAATAAATGGGGAACACCATTTCTAAATGTGGTTGGTAATGCAATTCATTTTGACAGTGGAAACACAGTCTATCCAGCCGTGACCCACACTGCCCATATGCTCATGGAACAAAATGCGATATGGTGCCTGTATACTTCGTACTTAGAAATGTAAAAAACACAAATTATTTTTCCCCATTTCGTTTTATTTGAATTAAAACATAAGCATAACCTCCCATCCTCTCAATGAAGGCTGTTTTATTTTTGTCCCGCCCAACGTAATCAAGTAGGCTAGTCAAGACTGACGATAAAGTTTTTTGGCTTGTGAGACCGCTGAGAAATACATCTTAATCACCAAAGCTTTATTCAAATATCAAGTTTGAGAGGAGTAAAACAGTGAGCTTTTTATCGGTGTATTGTAGGCAGGCCCACATTATTTTAGCCATCCTTTGGAGGTGTGTAAAACCCCCACCCTGATGTAGGTGTCCATACCCACCATGAAACGAGAGATGAGAACCTCTGTGAATACCGGTGAACCTCGTATTTAGAAGTTATTTTTCCATTTCATAATCTGCTACAACGAAGGCTGGTTCAACAGCAATGCGGTGTCTTTTTATATGCTGCGGATTTTATGACATTACATTTGACATGTATTTATTGTTTATGAAAAAAATGAACAGGTGGCTTGTCTTTCATTGAATTGTATCAAAACTGTTAGTTTGTAAATGAAGATTTCCCGGACGATTAGTAAAGCTTAAACCAAGTTTACTCACCCATTGGGTCAATACAGCTACATAAGACAAAGACATGGTTCCTCCAGTCGTAGTATATATACCCCAATTTGGGGTGGAATCTCCTCCTTCTCTCTAAACATGACATCTTTGTCACTAGGCAGGAAATTCAGTGATGCATGCAATAAACTGTTCCTTCTCCCTTAATAACTCTTTTGGGATAGGGGGCAGCATTTTCACTTTTGGATGAACAGCGTGCCCAGAGTGAACTGCCTCCTACTCTGTCCCAGATGCTAATATATGCATATTATAATGCGTATTGGATAGAAAACACTCTGAAGTTTCTAAAACTGTTTGAATGATGTCTGTGAGTATAATAGAACTCATATGGCAGGCGAAAACCTGAGAAAAATCCAACCAGGAACTGGGACATCTGAGGTTTGTAGTTTTTCAAAGCTTGGCCGACCGAATACGCAGTGGGATATGGATAAAGTTGCACTTCCTACGGCTTCCACTAGATGTCAACTGTCTTTAGAAACTTGAATGAGGATTCTACTATAAAGGAGGGGCTAATGAGACCTCTTTGAGTCAGTAGTCTGGCAGAGTGTCTTCAGGCTCGTGATGAGCGATCCCGACAGAGTTACCTCTCGCTCCAGTGCTTTTCTTCAGACATAGGAATTCTCCGGTAGGAAGCTTATTGATGTTTTATGTTAAAAACTTCCTAGAGATTGATTCCATACATCGTTTGACATGTTTCTAAAGGACTGTAATGGAACTTTTCGAGTTTTTGTCTGGACAAAGTGCCTGCGCCTTATGAAGATGGATTACTGGGATGAACCCGCTAACAACAAGTGGCTATTTGGACGTAAATGATGGACTTTATGGAACAAATCAGTCATTTATTGTCGAACTGGGATCCCTGGGAGTGCCTTCTGATGAAGATCATCAAAGGTAAGTGAATATTTATGGTGTTATTTCTAACTTCTGTTGACTCCAAAATGGCGGATATTTCTCTGGCTGAATTGGGCTCTGAGCGCCGTTCTCAGTTTATGATTTTTCCGTAAAGTGTTAAAAATCTGACACAGCGGTTGCATTAAGGAGAAGTCTATCTTTAATTCTGTGAGTAACAGTTGTATCTTTTATCAATGTTTATTATGAGTATTTCTGCAAAATCACCGGATGTTTTGGAATTAAAACATCACTGCACGTAACGCGCCAAAGTAAACTGAGATTTTTGGATATAAATATGCACATTATTGAACAAAACATACATGTATTGTGAAACATGATGTCCTATGAGTGTCATCTGATGAAGATCATCAAAGGTTAGTGATTAATTTGATCTATATTTATCTATATGAATCTATCCCATCCACGATGGGTAGATTAACAAGATGTTTATCTTTCATTTGCTGTATTGGACTTGTTAATGTGTGAAAAAATTTGAATTTCGCACGCTGCCTTTTGAGCGGAATGTTGTCGAGGGGTTCTACTAGCGGAACGCCTGCCCTAGAAAGGTTAACGTGACCTGACCTGACCTCGGCCCCCTTCCTCACTAAACCCCATCTCTCCACCATTATCAGTGGCTGCAATCATGTGATTGCCTCTCCTCTACACAGTACATTCCAAAAGCCCCCTGGGTCCTATCCAACCTTCATTGACCCCACGACATACTTTCCTCCTACAGATACCCATTACTTCTGGTGAATAAACCAGACTATGGCATTCCTCATGTCTCTAGTAGAACTGATAATTAACAATATTTAATGTTTAGAAATCCGAACCCATCAAAACCAAACTTATTAGAATGATTCACTGTCCTTGTTTATTGTGAGAACGTCCGTGGCATGCATGCATATCCACTTCTGGAGAGGCTCGAATGCAATCTGTTAGATGGTTCCAATATGTACATAGAATATTCTATTTGGGAGCGGTATAAGGGTGAGTGGACATTATCTCTTTCTCTTTACATTGGATCTTTGTCAGCTATTGTGAAAAGTTTGGATGTGCATAAAACCTTCCATAGTCTGCGTTGTTTTAATATTATATGCCCACAAAAAGCAATTATGATGTAAGTGTTTTTAGACATAGCCTATTTAAAACAAGTTGTTTCATTTTGTTTCAAATTTTATTATAATTATTTGCTCTCTTTTTAGTGAATATAACCTTGCTTATTGACAACGTTTGGCATGTCCCTGCTCATCCATAATGTAATTTACAGTAGGCCTCGCCCAAACGTCAGAGTGAATGCTATTGAAGCTATGCAATTACTTTGAACAATGTGGTCTGCAAACAGGTTCAAGTTAACATATTTAGCGAAGATAGGACAGGTCTACATTTTGTTATTTTGTTTCTGTAAGCTGTTTAACAAACTATAACGGACTAACATTGGAATTGGAGTTGATTCCAAGGCAATACATAAAAGACCGAAAATACTCAAATTGAAGCAACAATATATTTAGCCATGGAGCACGTTCTGATTGGCCAGTGAGGGGACAAGCCCTAACACACTCACAACTTGTTTATTCATCAAAACCTAGGCCCTTCTCCCCGACGCCAGCAACTGTGCAGATAATAGTGGTTGTGAAAATAGCAAAAATATTTCGGACATACCCAGTGCGTTCAGAAAGTATACAGCCTTATTCTAAAACGGATTAAATCAAAAAATGCATCCTGATTCATCTACACACAACACCCCATAATGACAAAGCAAAAACAGTTTTTTATAAATATTTGCTAATGTATTAAAAATCATCACAAATACCTTATTTATATAAGTTTTCAAAGCCTTTGCTATGAGACTCGTAATTTAGTTCAGGTGCATCCTGTTTCCATTGATGATCCTTGAGGTGTTTCCACAACTTGATTGGAATCCACCTGTGGAAAATTCAATTGATTGGACATGACTTGGAAAGCCGCCGACCTGTCAATATAAAGTCCCGCAGTTGACAGTGAACGTGAGAGCAAAAATCAAGCCATGAGTTTGAAGGAATTGTCCGTTGAGCTCCGAGACAGGATTGTGTCAAGGCACAGATCTGGGGTAGGGTACCACAACATGTCTGCAGCATTGAAGGTCCCCAAGAAAACAGTGGCCTCCATCATTCTTAAATGGAAGAAGTTTGGAACCATCTAGACTCTTCCTAGAGCTGTCTGCCCGGCCAAACTGAGCAAACAGGGGAGGAGAGCCTTGGTCAGGGAGGTGACCAAGAACCCGATGGCTACTCTGACAGAGCTCCAGAGTTCCTCTCTGGAGATGGGAAAACATTCCAGCAGGACAACCATCTCTGCAGCACTCCACCAATCAGTCCTTTATGGTTAAGAGACCAGACGGAAGCCACTCCTCGTTAAAAGGGACATGACTGCCCGCACCTAATGAACTCTCAGACCATGAGAAACAAGATTCTCTGGTCTGATGAAAACATGATTGAACTCTTTGGCCTGCATGCGGTGGGTATGGAGCATGGTGGTGGCAGCATCATGCTGTGGGGATGTTTTTCAGAGGCAGGGACTTGGAGACTAATCAGGATCGAGGAAAAGATTAAAGGAGCAAAGTACAGAGAGATCCTTGATGAAAACGTGGTCCAGAGCACTCAGGAACTCAGACTGGGGCGAAGGTTCACCTTCCAACAGGACAACGACCCTAAGCACACAGCCAAGACAATCAAATCAATTATATTTATAGAGCCCTTTTTACTTCAGCTGATATCTCAAAGTGCTGTACAGAAAACCAGCCTAAAACCCCAAACAGCAAGCAATGCAGGTGTAGAAGCACGGTGGCTAGAAAAAAAACACATAGAGAGGCCAGAACCTAGGAAGAAACCTAGAGAGGAACCAGGCTATGAGGGGTGGCCAGTCCTCTTCTGGCTGTGCCGGGTGGAGATTATAACAGAACATGGCCATGATGTTCAAATGTTCATAGATGACCAGCAGGGTCAAATAATAATAATCACAGTGGTTGTCGAGGGTGCAACAGGTCAGCACCTCAGGAGTAAATGTCAGTTGGCTTTTCATAGCCGATCATTCAGAGTATCTCTACCGCTCCTGCTGTCTCTAGAGAGTTGAATACAGCAGGTCTAGGACAGGTAGCACATCCGGTGAACAGGTCAGGGTTCCATAGCCGCAGGCAGAAAAGTTGAAACGGCCAGGTGGACTGGGGACAGCAAGGAGTCATCAGGCCAGGTAGTCCTGAGGCATGTTCCTAGGGCTCAGGGAGGGAGGGAGGGAGATAGAGAGGGAGGAGAGAGAGAGAGAGAGAGAGAGAGAGAGAGAGGGAGGGAGAGAGAGAGGGGGAGGGAGGGAGAGAGGGAGGGAGGGAGGGAGGGAGAGGAGGGGGAGAGGGGGGGAGGGAGGGAGAGAGAGGGAGGGAGAGAGAGAGAGAGAGAGGGAGCCACTAACGTACCATCCTGAGACAAGGCCGAGGATGGGGGGGGGCTGTGGGGGCGCCAATCCAGACAGGAAGACCACGTCAGTGACGCATCCCTCCTAGGGAGGGACGGCATGGAAGTGCACCAGTAAGCCAGTGACTCAGCTCCTGTAATAGGGTTAGAGGCAGAGAATCCCAGTGGAGAGAGGGGAACCGGCCAGGCAGAGACAGCAAGGGCGCTTCGTTGCTCCATTGCTTTTCCGTTCACCTTCACACTCCTGGGCCAGACTACACTCAATCATAGGACCTACTGAAGAGATTAGTCTTCAATAAAGACTTAAAGGTTGAGACCAAGTCTGCATCTCTCTCATAGGTAGGCAGACCATTCCATAAAAATGGAGCTCTATAGGAGAAAGCCCTGCCTCCAGCTAGAAATTCTAGGGACAGTTAGGAGGCCTGCGTCTTGTGACCGTAGCGTACGTGTAGGTATGTACGGCAGGACCAAATCGGAAAGATGGGTAGGAGCAAGCCCATGTAATGCTTTGTAGGTTAGCAGTAAAACCTTGAAATCTGCCCTTATGGTTAGAAATGGTGTTGGGTTAGGAGTTAGGGTTAAGTTTAGGGGTTAGGGAAAATAGGATTTTGAATGGGACTGAATTGTGCGTCAAGGTTAGTTATACAAGACTGTGTGTGTGTGTCATGAGGGGAAGCAGGAAGGGGCTCGTTGGGCTTGATGGATTTCCTGAATGCGGTACAGATGGAAGGGAGTGGGAGCAGGATTGTATCCCACGCAGGCTGGCGCAGGGCCAGGGCCCTCCTCAATATGCTATTTATTTGCTTATTTGTTCATTTATTTGGATCCCCATTGCAGAAGCAGCAGCAACTCTTCCTGAGGTCACCCACAACGCACAAAAACGTGACAAGTAAACAAAACACTTTTACACCGACAGAGGACAGTCACACACATTTCGAATGCAATGCTATAAAAACAACGCACTAATAGCACTAGCAGCATAGGACCAGGCTAGTTCAGTCAGTGTACCGTTCATTGTACCGTTAGTTTCTTTTGCATCCCTTTGGTATGTTAAGTAGAAGTTGTGCACCAATATTGCATTTTTCAAAAGCTGTTACATGTCATTTAAGTGCCCTTTAGTATATACCACATGGTGAATTCAATAAATCTGATTTTGAATATGGATAAAGACAATATGAATGTCCTTCCATACACCCTGTGTGACTTCTAGGGAGATTTTAACACACTAACCCCCGAAAATACTCCCAAGTTTTGTCACCAGCTCAAGAGCCGTTTGAGTGGATTTTTCCCAGATGTGTTACATTTTCACTTCCCACAACGCACTGTAACACCGCTAACCCCTCATTGGAAGCACAAGACCTAGATCTACACTTTGACATGTTGTACGATGTATAGTTCTGGTTTAAATCGATACAAACTCAAATAAATGATCAAACCGTCCTAGTTCCCGATCTCCATTTGTTATCTATTTAATTAAGCTGAAAGAGAGGCACGTACTATTGTCATTTAGTTTCTTAACTTCTTGTGATGGGAAAACATGTTTGTTTTATTGTCAAGTTGAACATGTGCTCTTCATGACAGAATCTTAAAGGTTAGGGTTTTTACTCACCATCACAATTTCAATTATATCATTGCCAAATATTTGGCTTGGAAGCAAAAAAAATGTGTCTCCATTGAACAATAGATAAATTGTCATTTAAGAGGCCGAATAAGGAACCATTGGCCACCCTGCAGTCTAAATGTCATAGCCATTTATTTATGGAATATTGTCAGGCATTACATACATTTGAGCTATGTATCTATATGTATATTTTTTTATGGGACATGTTGACAGGAGAATTTAAAATTTAGCCTAATGCGAAGAAAATGTTTGCACTTCAAATCAATTTTCACGTTTAATTACTAGCAGCTTTGCATTAGCCACAGGCGACCTGACTACTTTGCATATTTTAACCCCATTCCTGCTTATAAATGTTGACTTTTACAAACAGATGTTTGACTCCATCGTTGCCAGATGGGTATTTATCATGTACTCGTCCATGTTAGATGGAAGCCATACTGTCTTGTGTATGATATTAGGTGAATATAACATCTCTGACAGACATTTATTTGAATGTCATTGGCCAGATAGATAGTTCAAAGCAGATCAGGTGTTTTAAACTTAATCTTACCTTGGCTTTGGGTTTGGTTTAAAATGATGTGCCAAGAGCATTGAGATCACCGGAGGCGTATGGTCGACAGCACAACACACAACTGTGATACGGAACAGAAATCACCTTTCCACAATAGCGTCTATTTAATTAGGAGTGATACCGTGATAGGATTCCTTTTCATGACCTTCTCCTCGGTCCTCACCCGGATACACAGCATGGGGCCTGACACCTCATTCATCTAGAACGGTTCAGAGGGCTGCTTGAGGACAGCTCCCAAGAATCAACTCTCAAATATAACCTAGCTTTCTTCCTTAAAGCTGCCATAGAGTTTGCAGTCATATAAGAGAAACAGAAGAGTCTCATCGTGCCCAATGACCATTGAAGAAGAAGACAAACAAGAACAGGAAACAGTTTCAAAGCCTTGTATTTCAGAAGAGACTCCAGCCTCCACTCTCCCCACAGTGGCTCTAATGAATGGGAGACACACAGTATCTAGGTTACATAACAAGAAGGGCAGTGTGCTCGTGGCAAGGCCCCAGGATTTCCACTCCAACTCAAGAGGTTGTTTCCGCACTGCCCTCGCTCCAAATGGTTCCAGTAAAGTGTAGGCGCAATCCACAGAACCACTAAATCAATAGTATATGTGCCTCTCTCCCGGATTCGTGCCTTGATGTGGGGAGGTAATGATATCTTATTATCGGTGCTCTCTACCTGGCTGCCTCCACCAAAGGTCTGTGTGTGGGGGGGAGAGTGGGGGTGGGGGGGGGTGGCATACATCTGGCAGGTTTTATCAGCACCGCGGTGCTCTTCAACAGTCTGCTCGGTAGGGTAAATAAGACCATAGGAAGCAGGAAGGTCTGCTCGATTTTCTGGACCTTGGGCGATGATTGGAGAGGACACGTTTATAACGCGATGGTATTATACCAAATTATAAATCACAATATATTGTAAGCTTGTAGCTGATATGGAGATGCGGTCATGTCATGCATACCCTTTTACGGTCCTAGCAGCCAAATGTAAATAGCAGGCATTTGCACTGTGATAACTAGGTTTTTCCTTTGCCAAAGAGAGTCGATTTGTGTGTCCTGAATTGCACCTGGAGTTCTGAAACGTGACGGCTTAAATAGATGAGACATTTGATGGGGGTATCACACTGAATCCAACCAATCAAAATAGCAGGATCTAACAAAAATCCCCCTCGTTCACACTGCAGGGAGGTTACTTTTGAAGACCTTCAACAAACTCAGATTGATATGGTAAGACCTTGGCCGCCGGCCGCCCGAGGCGCATTTGCTGGCGTCTTTGTTTTGAGGAAATGAGCATCCCGCATCATACAAAGAAAATGAATAATAATAGTACAGTGTCATGCGGTGATGTGCAATGAGGGGGGAAAAAACACATTGTTTGTTGTTTGAACCTCTACGGAGTCGAGCTTTAAGGAATGAAACCGATTTCACAACAAACTAATTCGAAGGTAGATTGAATTAGCCTCGCTTCTCTTATCCAAGGGAGAATTGAACGATGTTGCGTATAATACTGGCATCACAATTGACTGCCATGGGGAAGGGAAACACATGATGAAGGTTACAAAGTATATTGAAAGCAGGTGCTTCCACACACGTGCTTACTGAGTTAATTAAGCAATTAACATCCCATCATGCTTAGGGTCATGTATAAAAAATGCTGGGGCAGGCCATTATTTTGGCTACCGTGGCTATGCCCCCATAGGATGACAATTCCCCCGTCCATGAGTAAGTGGTGACTGAATGGCTTTGATGAGCATGAAAATCATGTAAACCATAGCCGTCTGGTTAACAGTGTTTTCAACCACCATCAACAAAACACCATATGATGGAAGTTCTCAGGCTAGAAAGGTGTCACATCATTCCTCTATGTCAAGGTGAATTGAAGCTGTTCTGACTTGTGGAGGCCCAATGCCCTCTTAAGACACTTTATGTAAGTGTTTCTTTTATTTTGGCAGTTACAGTTGAAGTCGGAAGTTTACATACACCTTAGCCAAATATATTTCAACTTAGTTTTTCACAATTCCTGACATTTAATCCTCCAAAAAAAAATCCCTGTCTAAGGTCAGTTAGGATCACCACTTTATTTTAAGAATGTGAAATGTCCGAATAATAGTAGAGAGAATGAATTATTTCAGCTTTATTTCTTTCATCACATTCCCAGTGGGTCAGAAGTTTAGATACACTCAATTAGTATTTGGTAGCATTGCCTTTAAATTGTTTAACTTGGGTCAAACGTTACGGGTAGCCTTCCACAAGCTTCCCACAATAAGTTGGGTAAATCTTGGCCCATTTCTTCTGACAGAGCTGGTGTAACTGAGTCAGTTTTGTAGGCCTCTTTGCTCGCACACGCTTTTTCAGTTCTGCCCACAAATTGTCGATAGAATTGAGGTCAGGGCTTTGTGATGGTCACTCCAATACCTTGACGTTGTTGTCCTTAAGCCATTTTTCCACAACTTTGGAAGTATGCTTCTGGTCATTGTCCATTTTCAAGAACCATTTGTGACCAAGTTTGAACTTCCTGACTGATGTCTTGAGATGTTGCTTCAATATATCCACATAATTTTCCTGCCTCGTGATGCCATCTATTTTGTGAAGCGCACGAGTCCCTCCTGCAGCAATGCACCCTCACAACATGCTTCCTTCCCCATGCTTCACGGGTTGGGATGGTGTCCTTCAGCTTGCAAGCCTCCCCCTTTTTCCTCCAAACATAATGATGGTCATTATGGCCAAACAGTTCTATTTTTGTTTCATCAGACCAGAGGACATTTCTCCAAAAAGCACAATCTTTGTCCCCATGTGCAGTTGCAAACCGTAGTCTGGCTTTTTTATGGCGGTTTTGGAGCAGTGACTTCTTTCTTTCTGAGCGGCCTTTCAGGTTATGTCGATATAGGACTCGTTCTTACTGTGGATATAGATACTTTTCTACCTGTTTCCTCCAGCATCTTCACAAGGTCCGTTGCTGCTGTTCTGGGATTGATTTGCACTTTTCACACCAAAGTACGTTCATCTCTAGGAGACATAACGTGTCTCCCTCCTGAGCGGTATGACGGCTGCGTGGTCCCATGGTGTTTATACGTGCGTACTATTGTTTGTACAGATTAACGTGGTACCAACATGCGTTTGAAAATTGCTCCCATGAATGAACCAGACTTGTGAAGGCCTGCAATTTTTAAAATGAGTTCTTGGCTGATTTCTTTTGTATTTCCCATGATGTCAAGCAAAGAGGCACCGAGTTTGAACGTAGGCCTTGAAATACATCCACAGGTACACCTCTAATTGACTCAAATTATGTCAGTTAGCCTATCAGAAGCTTCTAAAGCCATGACATCCTTTTTGGAATGTTCCACACTGTTTAAAGGCACAGTCAACTTAGTGTATGTAAACTTCCGATCCACTGGAATTGTGATACATTAAATTATAAGTGAAATAATCTGTCTGTAAACAATTGTTGGAAGAATTACTTGTGTCATGCACAAAGTAGATGTCCTAACCGACTTGCCAAAACTATAGTTTGTTGACAAGAAATTTGTGGAGTGGTTGAAAAACGAGTTAATGACTCCAACCTAAGTGTATGTAAACTTCCGACTTCAACTGTACCTGTAGCATTCATGATTAAAAATAACAACAGACTAACTCAGAACTCTGGATCCAGCTGTCATGAAAAATTCCCCAGATGATCCACATATTGAATGAGCGAGTCGCTGCTTGGTTATTGAACCACGAGACCACTCGGTTGCGCACTACTACCAGTAGGCTATATCACCCCTCACTGTTTGTCCCACACAGACCCACTGGAAAGAAGGTTGATTATTCCAAATGCAATGTTCTACTTTGCAGTCAGCGTACATCTGCCTGGGTTGTAAATATAGGGAGAGGGAGAGGGAGGGAGCGTGAAAGACTGAAGCAAGAGATGGGGAGAGAATATGAGGGAGAGCAAGTGAGAGAGACAAGGGAATAAGGGAGAGATATTTTTGGTCCATTCCATGTGGCCAGAATCTTCCAAAGAAATTATATTACATTGGCTTCTTCAATGAGAACTTGGTGAGGTGGCCACCCAACTACCACCGAGAGTCAACTACCACCAACCTGCATTTTTTCTTTCATTATACCTCGATGATTGAGCACTGTAAAAACAAGACAGTATTACTATTTCCAGTGAGGTAAAAGGAAAGACACTTTTTCGTTGATGATTCATGTCATTTTTCTATCTTTGAGAGGAAGTGTTAAAGGAGCATTTTATTTAAAATATCTGAAATTTAAAGCTGCAATATGTAATGATTTGGGCGACCTGAACAAATTCACATAGAAATGTGAGTTATAGATCTGTCATTCTAATTGAAAGCAAGTCTAAGACGCTGTAGATCTGTTCCCGATTGCTATGCTTCCCTGTAACGGCTGTTGGAAGGAGAGGACCAAGATGCAGCGTGGTAAGTGTCCATGTTAGATTTATTCGATAACTGAACACTGAAACACAAAGTAAACAAAAGAACAACCGAAACAGTCATGTCCGGTAGAGACACAGAGACAGAAAACAACTACCCACAACTCAAGTGAGAAAAACAGGCTGCCTAAGTATGGTTCTCAATCAGAGACAACGATTGCCAGCTGCCTCTGATGGGAACCATACCAGGCCAAACACATAGAAATGGAAAACATAGAACACAAAACATAGAATGCCCACCCCAACTCACGCCCTGACCAAACTAAAACAGAGACATAAAAAAGGACCTAAGGTCAGGACGTGACATTCCCATTCTTTAGTTTTAGCATCTTTTACTTTCGTTTTTTACACCAGCTTCAAACAGCTGAAAATACAATATTTTTGCTTATTGAAAAAAAAACTGTGGTTTGGATGGTACAAACTGAAATTAGGCAACTATTAGTATTTTAGCAAGCAGGCAATGGTGGAGCAATTTCTTTATATTGCACCTTTAAAATAGTGTGTTTCCCAAATGTTCTAGATATTTCTCATCAGTTCACCATTATTATGTTCTTGCAAATCATTATTTTGCACATACATGTTGCAGAGCTCACCGAATGGTGGGTCATCAACATTGTGTTTTGGAAGGAAGTAATCACAGGCCACTGTTAGTATAGCTATGGGGCTTGTATGTGCAAAATCATTTGAATTTGAGAACATTCAGGTGGACTGAATAGAAAGCGTTTTAAATTTGAAATATATGATAAATATATTTGTTGGTTAAATGCTCCTTTAAATGAATGTTTCTGGGCACATGGTGTGTCCCAGTACTGTCTTAACAATGCATGTATTACACTGTTAAGCATGAATGTCTAGTGTCCTCGGTAACAGCAGAAGAAATTTACCCACAAACCCATGTAATGCAATCTCAATGTTTTGTCTCCTCCGATTCCGCAAATACTTTCATAATTGTATGTTTAATCATCCTTAAAATCGAATGTTTACATGCACGTTATGTTTGCTGCAGTCATTAGTTTAATTTACCGTCCGATATGCCATATTAGGAAAAGAAATGCCAGCACTGTTGGCATCAGATTACTTCTGAAATTACATTTTTACAGTGAATTATTTAATGGTTTGTTATTAGTTCTAAATAGGCCAGTGGGAGACTGAATTGGATGGAAAGGATATCGCCGACTGAGAAAACACTGCTTCTTATCGCTACAGTAGTAGGGACACTTCCAACCATGCTTGAACTATGCTGAAACCACCACAAACAATAATGGACAAGAATTGAGCACAACTGAGGATATTTCTGGGACTTCTATATTCAGAGCTTGAGAATCCCCATAGACGTACCTCTCCATGTATTCCAAAATAATGCATTTCATTCAGAAGCATGGCAATGTTACTTACAGTGCCATCTACTGGGAGTGTAGGTAAGGGCAACAACAGGAGGAGTAAATTAGCACAATATAGTATTAAAGACAAATACAATAGGCTCATTGAAAAGTTGCACAAGGAAGAGTAGGCATATGAATTTAGTTGAAAGGCATAGGTCAGTACATTCACCCTGTCAGAGTATGGCATTAACAGTGTCAAAAAATTGCACCTTGTCCATCCTGTCATAATGTCATTATTGTCTGTATAATTTTGACCATTAAGGCCATGATGTCCATTATATACTATCAAAACAATGCCTTTATCAGGAACAACAATTTAAAAATTAATAATAATATTGCTGTCCATTTATAGACTGTTATACACAGAAGTATATGTATATACCAGATGTATATACCAGATGTATAGGATGTTTACTCTTCTTTTGTAATGCGTCTGTGTGTGGCTGGTGTAGATGAGTCAGGCGCAGGACAGCAGATATGAGTAATGTACGCAATTTTACTCAACAATAATCACAATACACCTCAAATATATCCAAGGCCACAATAATGCACCGCAATACAATAAACCAACATGGGGGAACAGAGGGTAAATAATGAACAAGTAATTGGGGGATTGAAACCAGGTGTGTAAGACAAGGACAAAACAAATGGAAAATGAAAAGTGGATTGGCCGCCGAACGCCGCCCGAACAAGGAGAGGTAACGACTTCGGCGCAAGTCGTGACATCTTTATAACGGTCAAAACTTTAAACTAATAAAATAACGCAAGTTGAAGAAGAAGAAAAAACGACGATCACCACAAACGTGACATTTCCCATAATGCTTTTTAAAATGGTTTTAAATGTCATGTATAATGATAATGCAGTGATACTGATCGTGGGACACCATTTAAGCATTCCATATTCCGCAGTCATTTCAACCAGTGTCTTTGCGTTGTCATGGCCATTTTGTTTTACGATGCCATCCTGATGGTGAAGGGGACGAGCAGGGTGGGTACTGTGTTTAGCAGCGTTGGGGAGCCCAGGTACAACACGGTGCCCGTTCCACACAGAGCTGTGAGGTAGGCGTTCATCCTGCTGCAGATGATCTTCCTCACTGTCAAACGGAACCGCAGGGAAGAGGAGGAAACAAGAGTAAGCATCCTTTGCATCTTTTTTTTTTATCCACCAGATGAATAAAAGCTTGCGAAGCGCTTTGAATCTTAACGTCTTGTTAACGTCGAGTGAACGAGAGGAGTGCTTCTTTGCCTTTGTCTTTGAAAGCCTTCATCTTCGTTTGATTCAATTGGGGCCTTTGATAGTCTAATGGCTAATCGTTATTGTTCATTTTATTTATTTATTCATCCCATGTCCATTTGTGACCATTGAGATGCAAATCTCTTTTTAAAGGAGTTCTGGCCAAGATGCAGCATCCCAATTCATACATACAAATGAAGTACAATGACGATGCAACAATTAATGAAACAGCATGAGATGTCTTAATGTGACAAGAGCACTGTGACTCAACCATAAATACCTCTATTCTATAACGTACTGTGTAGCAGTGGTTCCTATCCAGGGCTACTGGCATTCCATCCTGAAGTGTTTGTCATTACTTTGATTTATATTACAAAGCATTTCTTATTTAAAATGAGGACTTCCTGTGTCTACATTAAAGGGGCAATCTGGGATTCCAACAACAGCAAAGTGGGCACCCCTCCACTGTTTTGGTAAACAGCCGCAGCCAAACAGCGATGCATGGGGGGCCTTTAATGCATTAACACTAGATGGTGCTGCTCACCAGTGCACTGCGGTCCAACTCGACAAGTCTGTGGTTTTGTCCCAATTCTCCACTTGCACACGTTCTCTCATGGATTTAACCAATGTTAGTAACTCCCTCCCTCCGCCAATGCTTCCACCAATCAGGTGCTTTTGAATGCATTTTGGAGAAGGGTAGAGAATCGGGATGCAGCTTTTAAGTTCAATTTTCGTTGGCCTAAAAGCAATCTATCCACAGCAAAACACAATCATCTGACCTTTTCAGAGAAATGTACACCCTTTCAACCGCTCTCATCATACAGTACATTGCATCAGTGTGCAGTATTCCCACATTGATTGGCTATTGTCTGAGCTAGGGGTGATCACAGCATGTCTAGACTAGACGTTGGTACCAGCACACCCGTGTCGTGTTCAGATAGAAATGCCATGATTAGAGCTTACCCCGATTCTTTACTTACGTGCCAGAGAGATTGCATGTCTGTTCTACCCAATATATTTCTGAGCGTTCCACAACACTGTGCCCTGCTGAACTCAGACCAGGACCCGTATTCATAAGAGTGATTAGGTGTGCTGATCTATTACCAGCTTTGACTTTTAGAATCTAACGAATGGATAGCAGCGATCTGATTACGGCGTAAGACTCCTAGTCTGAGACGCTTTTTAAACGTGGTGCCTGATGACACTCACTAATTATGCTCCAGAGATTTTGAGGAGCCTGTCCGTGAATCATGAACCGTTGATCATTTGAACCAGCCGTTTTACTGCTGGGCTGGAAGAAATGAGCCACCTCCGGTGTATGCCAACTGCCGCCATCTGAAGTACTCAAAAGTAGGCTGCTATAAACAAGAGACGTTGTAAATCCGTTCTCAAAAACCAAAGGAGTTGAGCAACTAAGCCACTATTCCCCCGTAGTTTTCAACACAGTCAGTCGACGTCAGCGTGAAACAGCACTTTTACTTGAAAGACCGAAACATATCTGACAGTTGAAGAAAGGTTTCATCCTATGCGTGTCCATTTTTACCTATGTTCCGATTTGGCACGTGGGGTGACGGAGGGTCAATTTAACGACAGCACTTGATAGTCCCATAATCTTTTCTTTTTTTTTTCATAAAATCCATTGAAATATCTGGCATATTTCCCACATAGCCCACATGCCAAAACTCTTTCAGAAAATATTCCTCCAGTGTGACCTTTTGACCCAATGACATAGGTGACTGGATATATAGAGACACTTTTGTGGCTACAATTACATGTACCAAAAGGGGCTTTTCCGATAGTTTGAAGACTAAATATGCTCTGAGCTAAAGCAGATTCCTTCCAATAAACATGTATTGTGTAGCCTAATGCTCTAACAGCAAAGCAATGCACTACTGCAAGTCATTAAACAACATGTTTTTGTAGTTTTTGCTTCCCCGGCATATTTATCGGCAACAATTCACTTTAACATGTCTCAGTAGGTTCTTCACTCAATAGTATATTGTTAGGTTAGATTACTCGTTGGTTATTACTGCATTGTCGGAACCAGAAGCACAAGCATTTCGCTACACTCGCATTAACATCTGCAAACCATGTGTATGTGACAAAAACAATTTGATTTGATATATGAATAATATTACAATACGTTTGTCTGACCGTAATTTGAACCAGCAGTAACTCTGACTTGCCTAAGTTAAATAAAGGTTAAATATTATTATTATGTAACACCAAGTACAACAGTGTACTATTGGCTCATGGTCTCCAATGTTATTCCTACAATCTCATTGAGTACCTCCAGCCATTCTACTGATCTAATCCAGTCCTAGTCCAGCACACAACTATTATAGGGCTTGATGATTGACAGGGTGAGTCAGGTGTGCTAAAACTGGGATAGGTCAAGTCAGTGGACTGAGAGTTGAGGGGGCGTTTGGTAATCCCTATTGTCTAAAGTGACACCCTCCTTTACAGTTCCCTGATCTTAGTCGTCCGAAAATCACCATAGATTTTCCGATCACATACTAACCACAAAACGTGTAAGAACAGCGCCCTTTGACAAAGGAGAACCCCATACTCCACCTGGTAGGTCTGGTAGCTGATGGCCATGCTGTAACGGCAGTAGATGATGTAGTGTTCACAGTTGTACCACAGCAAACTGTCGGTCATGGAGCCCATGAGCTTCTCTGCCCTCCTGGCCACCTCGTCCCCTTCCAGGGGGGGCTGGCTGCACAGCTTGTCCATGTGGTTGACCAGGATCTCCGAGCCATACGCAAAATCCGCCGACGAGTCACCCTGGCGCTCGCCGACTTGGCGATCATCCCTAGAATCAGCCAGTTGTTGGTCACCATCTTGCAGGTGGCAGCCTTGTTCTTGGTGAAGACCGGAAGGATGTCCGGGATGAAGTGGGCCACCCGGTTGTTGCCCAGGTAGATGCCGAAATGGGTGAAGAGAGTTCTAGGAACCTCCAAAAAGGTCCCCACGCTTGTACAGGGACGGGTCATACTTAGAGTCTTTGAGCCTTGTCCTCTTCGTCCACTTTAGAAGCGACGGAGAAGCGGCTGAGCAGTTGGAGTAAGGGAACCGTGGTGGCAGAACTAAACTATGGTTTGACACCTGGCCGTTTTATCGAGGCTAAGGGTCTGGGAGGAGCCAAGCACGTGGGATTAGAGGTTTCTCAACGTTGCAGTGCAATTTTGACAGAAATAAAGGAGCTTTCCACTAATCGTGTGGTTTCAAGGGCGGCTTAATTTCACAACCGGGGGGGTTTAATCGGGGGGAATATGTTCCAGTTATGTGGCTTTCATTGGCAAATCAGAAATAACAACCCCCAGTTTAAAAGGTCAGAAATATCTTATTGCTTGAATAAACAGTCAGGTTGAGTTGTATAATGCTGACTCACTCTTGATATGTCTGGAACTGTGAATACCTCGTACAGTAGAAAGAAAATAATAATGTATAGTCATTACTCAGCAATATTATCCAGAGAATGTGTATATTTTATCAATGTAGCCTTTGCGTAAATTGACCCTATATGATTAAATATTTGTGTTTGGAAATATAATGGGGATATATTGTTTTTTTTATGTGGCCAATCATGTCAATAACATGATCATTTGAAAATGCTGTGGGTGGTATTGACAGAGATCCAATGTGAGTAGTAAGATGCACTGTGACTGCATGTACCTAACTGTGTGGGAAAATGCTTTGTTCACATATTTCCTGGAACCAGACCAAAACAAACCAAATGACAACTTCCAATATCTTTATTAACATTTCTGATATTTACAATGTATTTGATTGAAAACAAAATGATCTGCTCTCAAAACACATAAGTATTGTATTAATCAGCGTAGTACTCTTAGAGTTTCAAACTGTATCTATTTAAAAAAAAAAATTATACTAGAGTATCATCATTGAAGAAAATAAATGATTTACAGACGACAGTGACTTACACAGTAAGATACAAAGTAGAAAGTGCGCCTTGGCCAATCTTTTGGGGGAAATATGGATAATACATTGTTCACAGAGGGATCATATGGCCTTTATAAAGGCTTTATAATGCCTTAATGACCTACATACATGTTGACATGAACACTCACATGTAAAATTGCTAGGTCTGCAGCCACATTGCTCTATGTTTACTTTTGGCTGGCAAGGATCAAATCAAAAGTGAGTGGATGCTAGCGCTTGCTGTAACAATCGACTATTATATGACATTCCACTATAGGCCTATACCAAAGTCAAATGAGTTGGGAGGTGCCAATCGATGTCATCACAAGGACCAAACAAAAGACACCATCCCAAATAGTTTCTATTGAAATGTCCATATAGGAGTGTTTGAAGGCTTTGAACATTGGCTTCTCAGCTGGCCATCCACAGAGTGAAGGGGATGAGGATTGTGGGTAACGTAGTTGAAGGCGCTAGGCCAAAGCAGATGATGTAGATCATTCCCAGGAGAACACTGAGAAAGACACTCCTCTGGTCTCGGATGATTGATTTCAGGAACTCACAAAACTGCAAAGAAAGGAGATAAATAATTCATACCCACCCATTTAGGATTTTTATGAACAATTACTTTTAGGCATATTTCATTTATTTATGTTATAAATCTAAATTTGTATGAATTATGGAAGAAAAGAGAGAAGACGACCTTGGATGCAACAACACCAAAACACCAAAACAACAAACCAAAGCACAAATACCTGTATTTTCAGTAATACTGAATAAAACACAATGTTTCTGAATATAGTTGCTTATTAAATTAACCATGGCATAACATAATTTAAAATGGAGATGCATTGTCATGAATATAAATTCAAAATATGGGATGGAAATATCAAAGGTTGAAGATGCTGTGCCCAGTAAGTATTACAACCAGGTCTAACATAAATCAACAATTCAATCCGATGCATTTGCAATAATTTGAATCTAAATGCAAATCTCTGAAAACATGATCTATGCCATAATCTAAAGATTACAGTCCTCGCTGTGATACAGGTCATGCATAGGCAAAATATTTTAAGAAGACACTACATTATCTCATGTAGCGTAAAAGTTAACGGATCAGAATTATGCACAACGTAATTGTATTGAAAATAAAAATGAAATATATATAATTCAAGGAAAATAAAATTACCATTTCCGTTTGCTGACTTTTCGCTGAACCGTATCTGCAGTATGTAACAAAATGTTCGCAGTTATTCCATAGTAAACTGTAAGGGATGGCGCCGACGAGTTGTTCTGCCCTCTCGGCAACCTCTTCATTAGGTAACGGTTGTTGCGCCTTGCATTTTCTATCCATATGATTCACCAATATGTTTGAGCCATATACAAAGTCATCCAAGGTGTCCACGCGCACCGCGGCACACTTGTACAAGCAACCCATGATGAGTCTCTTATTTGTGATAACTTTTTTGATTATCATCTTGTCATTGGTTAGCACGGGCATGATATCTGGGATCAGGTGGGCGACTTTGTTGTCACCCAAGTAGATACCGAAGTGCGTGAACAAAGTCCTCGGCACCTCCAAAAGGTCCCCTCTCTGGAGAGGCAACGGCGCGACTGCAGGACTATATGTCGTGCGCTCTGTGCATCCCGCCCCTTTGCGTTTCCCATCAGTCCATTTAAACTCAAAAAGTTTGAAGTTCGAGAGAAGGGATAGCTTTTCGACGAGAAATGTCAACGAGTAGAGCATGGTGAAAGTTCCTGTCCAAAGTTTTCTGAGAGTTGTCTGGGAGAAGTGGGTTTATATGCACACTAGGAGGGGACTAGTGCAGCTTAAAGGTAAACCCAGAAGACACGATTGGCCACAAAGGACATTCCCGTGGTGTTTATGGCACGTATGGCGTTTTTCTTTAGTCTACAGAAAATGCCATATTGTTTACTTTACTTTAAATCATTTATTATTTATGCTTAAGGTGTAAGTTCATTTATATAATTTAAGTTCACAACCATTACATTTGTAGGATATATAAATCAAATATTATATTATAAGCCTATAATTACAGGCTCGTTGGAATCATATTGAACAAATACATTCGATTTTGTTATTTACAATGTTATAATCAGAAACGCAGATTTTTTAAATAAAAAAATGATGACCTTGTGCCTAGATTCTTGAAATGATCTAACTTTATTATTTTATTACATACAGTATTTTATTTAACCTTTATTTAACTAGGCAACTCAGTTAAGAACAAATTCTTATTTACAATGACAGTAGGCCCAATGTGACAGTCAAGACAACATTTTGAAGAGCACCTTGTCTTGCCAATTATGCCTATATTGTCTTTTAATCTAATCTAACTCAGGGATCGTTACATTAACCTTGTCTGCCAAGCATTGTGCTACAATTGGACTTTTACCCCATTTTCTCAACAATTTCGTGATATACAATTGGGAGTTACCCAGCTAGCACGGTGGATCCGGGACCATTCCGGCTGAGAGTCGGGGCACCCTGCTGAGAGCTAGACTCGGCCGACGTCATGTGGCCGGAGTCTGGGCCGCCTTCAGCAGTATTACTTATGGCTAGCATGCGGGGATTGAGCTCAGGCCAATTCCGGTGTGAGTTATCTGACCCAAATGTATTACTTATGGCTTGGGCCGATTCCGCTGATGGTTATCTGGCCCAAATGTATTACTTGGGGCTCGGGCTACTCTCTGTCAGATGATTACATGGGCTGCTTTATATATAATTAACATTAACACTAACACTACTATGTCGTATTTTGATACTTTGTGCAATGCAATTGATAAAAGCATTAACAACTCTGTGGATGGAGCCTCCCGAGTGGCGCAGCGCTCTAAGACACTACATCACAGTGCAAACTGCATTGCTACAGATGCTGGTTCGAGACCAATGCCGGCCACGCCCGGGAGGCCCATGAGGCGACTAACAATTGGCCCAGTGTCGTCCGAGTTAGAGGGGAGAGTTATGCCGTCTGGGATGTCCTTGTCCCATCGCCCTGTAGCGACCTGTGGGTGCCAGGTGTAAGGTGTTTCCACCGACACAAAATGTTTGTTTTTTTGTAGATGGGTATAATTTGTATGTATAAAATGTATAATAGTAATATTTAAAATGACTAAATCTGGTAATTTTGTTTACATTTATTTAAATTTGCATCGACCGCTGTACAAACATCAAGCATTCCCTGTTAACATGTATAATATGTTAGCATAAACGGCTAGCTAGCTAACTACCTAAAAGAATGAGGAGATGATACCTGAAGTTGAACAGGAGAACTGGGTTTTATTGTCCTCAACATACAGGCTAATAGAGGGTTAGGAGGGCTGCCTTGGTAAGGTTGCCTTAGTGGGGATATCACTGACAGTCCAGTTTCGGTATGCCTTCGCTCTTGCTCCAACGACCCCCATCAACCCCAAAACTAGTGACTTATGATGTTATCATTGAAACTGTACATTAACTAGAGGTCCATGACAAAAGCTCCAAAGTGGGTCAATGTTGGAAAATACAAAAGTAAACAAAGATAGGGTTGAAATGTGTTTGCATGAACTTCTAACCGTCCTCTTATCAACTATAATATTTGGGGTTGAAAGTTGAGGTCTGACCGTCACTGACCTCTGTAGGACTGCAGATGTGAAGTGATCTTTTTGGGGTCAGAAAAGGGTTGTGTTGTGGCCACATCAAGGTCAAGTCAAGAGCCTGTTGACATCAAACTCTCCTCAAACCCTAACTGACTGGCGTCTTAAGATAATACATCCAACCGGATTTGCAGTTCAGTGCCTGTGTTTCTCTAAGTCTGGACAGATGAAAGGCTCCAAAGTGGGTCGATGTTGTATAATACAAAAGTCAACAAAGACGAGGTCAAAATGTCTTGCACGAACTTCTAACCGTCCTCTTATCAACCAACATATTTGGGGTTAAAAGTTGAGGCCTGACCATCACTGACCGCTGGAAGACTGCAGATGTGAAGTGATCTTTTTTGGGGTCAGAAAAGGGTTGTGTTGTGGTCACATCCAGGTCAAGTCAAGACCCTGTTGACATCAAACTCCCCTCAACATTAACTGACTGGCGTCTTAAGATATCAAATCCAACAGGATTTGCAGTTCAGTGCTGGTCTAAGTCTGGAGAGATGTTCAGATCTGGACAGTGCCTGGAGAAGTGTAGACTTATCATGAACCACTAACGATCATAACACATGCGCAGAACCTGTGTAAATGCACCCTGCTCCCATTGTGTTAGAAAGTAACGTGACATTTAGTAATAGTCAAAATGAGAGTCCAAGGGCTTCATTGATAAAACGTTCTGGAGCACAGATTTGTTCGTAAATTGTGCATACGACGAAATCCACAGCAACAATAGCTAGGTTTCCATCCAATTGGCGACAGATTTTCGAGTGAAATATTCAAAAATCCCGATTTTCCCACCAGTGGTGTTTCCACAAAACAGACTTGTTGCAGATAAACATCAGTGCCTGATAACACAAAATGTACTTTTTCGTTTAAGTTTTCATGCACCAAATACAAATCTAATGTTCAATATGTTTCCATTGCATTTTCAACTCTACTGATAGTTGTGTCACAAAAACTGTTGTGTTAAATTGCAATGTGCCAGGTCTGGTCTAGCCAACAGCTTGCAGATACAGTGTGGGTAGGTTAGTCTACAATAGCCAAACTTCAGTCAAGCATCGATCATCACGTCACCAGAATAAGACCCTCAACATTTATTGGAGGAGGAGTATCAAGCTCATCACAGTGCACTTTCACCACCCTGTGAAGTTCCTAATGAATTTAATCTGTAAACAGATAAAATACATGTTTTCCCGAGTCGTAGTGGGAGGACCACACAGCATGTCATCGTGTGACTCCAAGTTTACTTTGACATGTTGGTTATTATATCAATATTTGTGAATAAAGGAAGTTCCACCTCCATTTCTTTCATACGTTATTTTACCGTCACAAAAAGATCCCACCATGTCAAATGAACAAGTTATCCGTCGGCATTTATACAACTATACCACAACTTCCTGCTTCCATCACTGTGTGACTTCACTTGCATAACAACTGTGGATAGAAACGTGGTTGGAGTGATTCGTGAACCTTGACGTTTACATAGAATTATGCCATTTACATCGATTTTGCCTGACATTTTTGGAAATGAAACACAGGCTTACTTATTTGTGAATAACAACTTTATTCATGGCTGTATATATTATTACAAAAACCAAATGGTGTCATATTTTAAGAAATGATCATATGCAGAATGTGGTATAAAAATTAAGATGATTTTATGATAACCACATGTCAACCAGCGCTCTCACGTTCCACATTCAGTTGAATGCGTTTACAGTTCATGACCATACATTGAACTCCTGGGTGGCATTAAAGCAAACCTTTGGCCTCTCCCCACTCAGAGATTTACTTCCCAGTCAAATGGCCCCATAGTTATAGCAGTCACCACTGGGGGACTTTTAACAAGGGTCCTGAAAGGTAATTCCGTGAGGGCCACCAATAGTCAGTGTCGGCTTTGTTCTTGACTCCATACACTTGAGAGTTTTACTGAGAGAAGCGTGTCACCAGTTTGAGGATAAGCCAAAAACGTCTCGTTTATGCACTTCTTTTGAACGAACTGTCAGTGATATACACTGTATGACTCATTTAACCATTTAGGGTTGCAAAGGCAAATAGGGGTGAACCTTAACTTCCACTTAAAGCTGGAATCCTTCATGATAAAACTGCCAGGTCTGTGTGTGATACAACAACAAAGAAGATACGGCAAATCCCCAGTGACGCTCTTTCCCCCTCCAGCGGATTCCATCTTTAAGCAGATTTTCCACTTGGTCGTGAATTGATGTCATTGGGAGACTAAATTAATATTTGACTGAAGTTCAAGCCCCCCCCCCCATACTGAGACTTAAAATTATTAGACTAACTGGCTGAACAGCTAACTGTACTGTATATTAATGAAAAATGAAACACAGCTATCTCTTTGTGGTGAAGCCTTATGTAATGGCCAATGAGAGGCTTTGATGCCGTCGGCCGCCATATTGGTACCCCCAGAAGGAGCAGCATTTAAGAAAATTATAGCGCACCCCCCCAAAAAATATGCAATGGAGGCGTACCGCCAAAATGGCTGTGTGGTGTCTTCAATACAGCGCCCCTGACAGTCATCCACGGTTTATACGCATCAGTGGGTGCAGCAGACTAAATACAGGACTGGAAAAGGGCCGATTGCCGGTTCAAATATCCATATAGTTACCTCAGTGTAACTAACTAATGAACTAGATGAGGTGTTCTGTTTTTCTCATGTTAATGCATACGTGACTGAAAACTCTCCAACACAAATTCCCTTCAACAGACAGTCACACCAACACATGACAGAGCATCCAAGCCCTATCTAATCAGTTGGTCCCAAGCCTAGAAAATAAGTATTTTTCCTGGCACTTGAGAGAGCACGAGAGCACTAGGAAACACTTTCCATCTGGCGTCTCTCCAGTTTCAAGGAGGAGGAAGAGGGCAGTTCAACGAGAGTTCAGGGAGAGTTTACTGTTGTTTAGGTTTGGGGGCCCGACAGTTGACTCCCAGGTCAGCCAGGCCTTATCTGTCTGGGTGCCTGGGTTTCACATGTTGTTTCCCATAGTAAGAGTGGGTCATCGAGAGGTAGCCACGGTGTGATTTATCACCTATGTCAACAACGGGGGCTACAGATGTAACTTTATATCCCACTAGGTATCGTTATGACTCCGCCAACTGTTTGCTTTGGTGTGGAAAGCGAAACAGAAGTGAAAGAAGATCTAGGACACCCTTGCCAGAAATGTAGCCTGGCTACCAGTAAATAATATACAACTAGCATTGTGTTTATGGTGGTGTGAAGAGTCAGTTACCGTTCATTTACAGCATATTACATATTGATCCGTCAAACAGAGACCCTGGTGGGAAATCAGAAAATGCTGGAGCACTGCCTGGGTGAATATGCATAGGCCTATTTGTACAAATAAAAACAATTGCAATGCTCTCTTGAGACTATAAATATTATAATGCCCTAGTTTTGTAATGGTTACAAGAGCACAGGCAAGTGCTACCCCAGTATAGCCATGTTCTTGAGAGAACAGTGAGTGCATTTTCTGGAGAGGAATACCATTGAGAATGCCATGTATTATAGGTGGAAGTGGGACGAAGTAAAGGAGCACAGCCGGGTTTACCGACCCACCGACTGACCTCCCAGCATGCTGTATGTCGAATATAATGGGCCCCTATTGGGCGAAAGCAGTTCTGAGAAAGTGGTCACCCAGATCTCTCACAGGAACAGCATTTTAAAAATGTGGTCTAGCGGCCTATGGTCTGTGTTTTAGTGGTAACAGACAAGGGTTTGGGCCGACTCGGCCGATTATATAACTCAATCGGATATTGTGATATTGGACATTGACAATGTGGAAGACTATACTCTATTTGAACTTCACAAATCAAAACTGTGCCGTTCTAAGATTTATCTAAAGCCTTGTTTTTTTCCCGCCACACAAACATGTTTTAATGAGAGGGTGACTATGATATTGTAAATAAGGATAACAATTGGACAGTCTGCAATGATGGAGTCATTAACGGTGCAAAACGATTCTATCAGATATGGCGATATTTGGAGTAGCACATCGTAGAAGAGGTCTCCCCAAATATCGTCCTACCCTATAACATACTACTCCTAGCAATTATACACTGGGTGTACAAAACCTTCGGAACACCTTCTTAATGTTCAGTTGCCACCTTCTTTTGCCCTCAGAACAGCCTCAATTCAATTGAGGCATGGACTCAACAAGGTGTCAAATACATTCCACAATGTATTTATTTATTTTATTTAACCTTTACTTAACCAGGCAAGTCATTAGGCAAATGTTGACTCCAATGCTTCCCACAGTTGTGTCAAGTTGGCTGGATGTCCTTTGGGTAGTGGACCATTCTTGATACACACGGGAGCATGAAAAACCCAGCAGCGTTGCAGTTCTTGACACAAACTGGTGCACCGGGCACCTACTATCATACTCGGTTCAAAGGCACTTTGAAACTTTTTGAATCTTTTGTCAAACCCATTCACCCTCTGAAAGACACACATACGTAATCCATGTCTCAACTGCCTCAAGGCTTAAAAATAATTATTTAACCTGTCTCCTCCGCTCCATCTACACTAATTGAAGTGGACTTAACAAGTGACATCAATGAGGGATCATAGCTTTCACCTGCATTCACCTGGTCAGTCTATGTCATGGCAAGAGCAGGTGTTCCTAATATTTTGTACATTCGGTGTTGGTCGACCCCTGAAACTGGTGGTTCGATTACCATGTCCACCCTACCTACTCTATCTCTCCCTCTTCTTCTAATCGGTCTAAGTGAAGCATAAAAAGATACCCCCAAAAAGTATTCCAAGTATAGGGTTATGTGGTGGAACACGCAACTACACAAAACCCAACAGAACCACGTAGATACGCTCCAAGCAACCTATTACTGTCTGAGACAGAGACAAATCTGAAATTAGTTTGAGGTGTTTTGACTGCACTGGCGCAGTTTGTCCTCATTTAAACCTTTGAATACATTCCATTGTGGAAACGCTATAAGCGACCCATTACTGTCTGAGACAAACCCGAGATGTGACAGTTTCTCCCCTCAGTAACAAAACTGGTTTTGGTTGCACTGGCACAGTTTGTCTTTGTTTAAACCTTTGATTGCATTCAGATGGCAGTGCTTAGAGCAGAACTACTTGCCCAGTCAGAGATCCCAATTCCTCCGATTTCTCGATCCCCTGAATGCTTGAAATCCCCTGGAAAACAGCGTAGAGGGGTGTCCAACGTATCAGAACACCGAGTTCAATTCAATCAAACTCTCATTCTGGATTTTTTTCCACCACGACCCTTTTGTCCATGGTCAAATAAAAGCACGTGAGAGCTACAACATTGACATTGCATTCCTAGTCATCTTTATTGAAGTCTAGTTGGGAATCTCAGTACATTGCTGTATCGTATTGTAACAAACAACGACAGGGGAATGTCCCTTGTGGGTCTCGAACCCCTGGTCTCCCAGATCGAAAGCCTACCGAGGCAAGGGTCTTGATACTGCATTTCATGACACCAAGTCCTTCACATGAACACGAATCTCCGATGACCTCGCAGGCAGCACACCACTATAGCGAACGGTGACAGGGAAACACCCCCTTGCGGATCTTTTGCAAACGCCAGGGTCGTGGGTTCAATTCCTGCTTGGGCCACCCATGTGAAAAATGTATGGAGGCACTTACTTTAAGTCACTTTAGATAAACGTGTCTGCTAAATGAGATACTTCTGGAGATCATAACCAGGCCGTTTAGGCTAGGGTCAGGGCTGATAATCTGTGTCAGGCGACTGAAATAACAAAGACCTAGAACGCCCTGATGGTTCATATTCAGTAGTAGGCCTTTAAGAAACAAACAGGAAATATTGTCTCTTCCGTGGCCTCAAATGAACCAAGTATTCCTCTTCAAGTCTTGGGACATATGAGGACACTGATGTGTTGTTTATGGTCTCGATGCCAGAAACAAATGGCCATCTGGTTCCATCCTTCAAAAGTTCTTTAAGAATACATACCAGATACCGCAGCCAATTAGCAGCAAATTGCCCACTGGAAGCCTTTGCTTTTGTTCATAGGCTTTGTGCTAAAAATGTGTGTAGCGTTGGGACTACACAGTACACACAATGTGTGTAGCTTCAGTGTTAGCTTCAGGGCTAACAATGTGTGTAGCGTTGGGGCTACACAGTACACACAATGTGTGTAGCTTCAGTGTTAGCTTCAGGGCTAACAATGTGTGTAGCGTAGGGGCTACACAGTACACACAATGTGTGTAGCTTCAGTGTTAGCTTCAGGGCTAACAATGTGTGTAGCGTTGGGGCTACACAGTACACACAATGTGTGTAGCTTCAGTGTTAGCTTCAGGGTTAACAATGTGTGTAGCGTTGGGGCTACACAGTACACACAATGTGTGTAGCTTCAGTGTTAGCTTCAAGGCTAACAATGTGTGTAGCTCAGAACAACTCTCTTCCCAGGAGGACCACAATGAAAAGGACTGTCACAACATTTTTTGAATGGTTGTTTTCACAACGGTGGTTCAAGTAATTGATTACAGACCGGTGATTGATTTTGGACAAATGTGTCATAGCTTTCACATCCTGACTCATGGGAAAACTTGGTGTGTCAGTATGTCTGAAAAACTTTCTCAGGAGGTTCAAAGCCATGTTAGGTCAAGAACGGGCTACAGTGATGTTTATTCTTTTCGACAGGGCAGGAGATGCATGGATATTCCGGAATATAAATAGTGAATGACATCTTGCAATATATCCAGAGGGCTAAATGCTTTACCAATTTTCCATAACAAACAAGTCTTTCTCTTTTCAATAGGAATTCATGTTGAATCAATGTGTAAAGGCCTATACATTGAAATACTTGTCACCCTTGATTATTGTCACCCTTGATCAGTGAATGTATTTATGAATAGACAAAGCCATCTATCACGTGACACCACTCATACCTGTGTGAAGACTCAATAGCACATTGAAGCCAAATGAAGTCGGTTAAGATGGCGTCTCCGGTCGGGAACAGTTTGTGCTGCAGGCTGAGATGAGAAATTATCAACTTATTATGATTTCCCCAGAAATTATTTCCAAATAATTGGTTCAAGGACATACATCTGGTGTATTGGAAACAAATGTTAGTACCATGATTGTCTTTGAAAATGGTGTATATTTATATGGGGATCCTGTTTTTGTCTATCAGTGCCTGCAGTACAGAGGGCGGCATTGAACCTCGTGGCTTCAATGAGAGGGGGCAGTGCTCTTTTTAAAGATGATCAAACAAGACTATACAAAATAAGTAATAAAATGAGCTTTTTATTTTACCTGGCAAGTCAGTTAAGAACAAATTCTTATTTTCAATGAGAGGAACAGTGGGTTAACTGCCTGTTCAGAGGCAGAACGACAGATTTGTACCTTGTCAGCTCGGGGGTTTGAACACAACCTTCCGGTTTCTAGTCCAACACTCTAACCACTAGGCTACATTGCCGCCCCAGCTACAGTACCAGTCAAAAGTTTGGACACACCTACTCATTCAAGAGTTTTTTCTTTATTTTTTGACTGTTTTCTACATTGTAGAATAATAGTGAAGACATCAAAACTATGAAATATAACACGTAGTAACCCAAAAAGTGATAAACTAATCAAAATATATTTTATATTTGAGATTCTTCAAAGTAGCCACCCTTTGCCTTGATGACAGCTTTGCACACTCTTGGCATCCTCTCAACCAGCTTGAGGTAGTAACCTGGAATGCATTTCGATTAACAGGTGTGCCTTGTTAAAAGTTAATTTGTGGAATTTCTTTAATGCGTTTGATCCAATCAGTTGTGTTGTGATAAGGTAGGGGTGGTATACAGAAGATAGCCCTATTTGGTAAAATACCAAGTCCATATTATGGCAAAAACAGCTCAAATAAGTAAAGAGAAATGACAGTCCATCATTGCTTTAAGACATGAAGGTTAGTCAATCCGGGAAAATTTCAAGAACTTTGAAATGATGATGAAACTGGCTCTCATGAGAACCGCCACAGGAAAGGAAGACCCAGAGTTACCTCTGCTGCAGAAGATAAGTTCATTAGAGTTACCAGCCTCAGATTGCAGCCCAAATAAATGCTTCACAGAGTTCAAGTAACAGACATATCTCAACATCAACTGTTCAGAGGAGACTGGGTGAATCACACCTTCATGGTCGAATTGCTACTAAAGTACACCAATAATAAGAAGAGACTTGCTTGGGCCAAGAAACACGAGCAATGGACATTAGACCAGGAGAAATCTGTCCTTTGGTCTGACGAGTCCAAATGTGAGATTTATGGTTCCAACCACCGTGTCTTTGTGAGACGCAGAGTAGGTGAATGGATGATCTCTGCATGTGTGGTTCCCACCGTGAAGCATGGAGGAGGAGGTGTGGGGGTGCTTTGCTGGTGACAGAGTTGGTGATTTATTTAGAATTCAAAGCACACTTAACCAGCATTGTTATTACATCATTCTGCAGCGATACGCCATCCCATCTGGTTTGCACTTAGTGGGACTAAAAAAAATTCAACAGGACAATCAACCAAACACACCTCCAGGCTGTGTAAGGGCTATTTGACCAAAAAGGAGAGTGATGGAGTGCTGCATCAGATGACCTGGCCTCCACAATCACCCGACCTCAATCTAATTGAAATGGTTTGGAATGAGTTGGATCACAGAGTGAATAAAAAGCAGCCAACAAGTGCTCAGCAAATGTGGGAACTCCTTCAAGCCTTCCAGGTGAAGCTGGTTGAGAAAATGCCAAGAGTGTGCAAAGCTGTCACCAAGGCAAAGGGTGGCTACTTTGAAGAATCTAAAATGTATAATATATTTTGATTCGTTTATCATTTTTTGGGGTTACTACGTGTGTTATTATTTGTTTAACAATTGATTGGTTACTACATGATTCCATATGTGTTATTTCATAGTTTTGATGTCTTCATTATTATTCTACAATGTAGAAAATAGTCAAATATGAAGAAAAACTCTTGACTGAGTAGTCTATCAAAAGTGTGTAAGTTTTAGCGTGTGTCTATTAGTGTGCCTAGGCTTTTGACTGCTACTGTATGATTACATGATTTAAAGATGGAATACGCAGTAGGAGTAAACAGCGCCACGGCCGCACTACCACCATTGTTGTTGTTTTTGTTGCCGAGCTGTGGAGATGTCGCACCGTATCGTCAAAAGTATTACTGTATGCAGCAGCTTCTTTGTTGTGGTAATATTGCAAACAGACGCGGCTGTTTCACCATTACGGATTTCACCTTTAAACTAATACAATCATCTGCTCAGAAGAATTGACTTTGTTTGAACGAGTCATATTTTTTTCTCTTAAAAAAAGATTGGGGTCAAAATAATTTGGCACCACTGTTTTCAATAGCTTGCGAGACCTCACCTTCTGAGGATAACAGCACGGATCCTTTTTCTCAAATGGTTTAGGGGATCTTAAACCAGTCAAATCTTATTGTATTTGTCACATGGGCCGAATAAAACAGGTGTAGACCTTACAGTGAAACGCTAACTTACAAGCCCTTATCCAACAATGCAGTTTTAAGAAAAAGAAGTGTTAAGTAAAAAATAGATAAGTAAGAAATAGAGAAATAAAAGTTACAAATAATTAAAAAGCAACAGTAAAATAGCAAGAGTGAGGCTATATACAGGGAGTACAGGTACAGAGTCCATGTGTGGGGGCACTGGTTAGTCGAGGTAATTGAGGTAATATATACATGTAGGTTGAGTTAAAGTGACTACGCATAGATAATAAATAGAGAGTAGCAGCAGTGTAAAAGGAGGGGCAATGCAAATAGACTGGGTAGCCCTTTGATTAGGAGTCTTATGGCTTGGGGGTAGAAGCTGTTAAGAGGTCTTTTGGACCTTTTGGACTTGGCGCTCCGGTACCGCTTGCTTTGCTGTAGCAGAGAGAACGGTCTATGACTAGGGTGACAATTTTTAGGGCCTTCCTCTGACGCCGCCTGGTGTAGAGGTCCTGGATGTCAGGAAGCTTGGCCCCAGTGATGTACTGGGCCGTACGCAATACCCTCTGTAGTGACTTGAGGTTGGAGCCGAGCAGGGGTGTGCAATGTCTTCCTTTTCCTGTAGTCCACAATCATCTCCTTTGTCTTGATCACGTTGAGGGAGAGGTTGTTGTCCTGGCACTACACATCCAGGTCTCTGACCTCCTCCCTATAGGCTGTCTCATCGTTGTCGGTGATCAGGCCTACCACTGTTGTCTCATCTGCGAACTTGATGATGGTGTTGGAGTCTTGCCTGGCCATGCAGTCATGAGTGAACAGGGAGTACAGGAGGGGACTGAGCACGCACCCCGTGTTGAGGATCAGCGTGGTGGATGTGTTGTTACCTACCCTACCACCTGGGGAGGCGGCCCGTCAGGAAGTCCAGGATCCAGTTGCAGAGGGAGGTGTTTAGTCCCAGGGTCCTTAGCTTAGTGATGAGCTTTGAGGGCACTATGATGTTGAACCCTGAGCTGTAGTCAATGAATAGCATTCTCACATAGGTGTTCCTTTTGTCCAGGTGGGAAAGGGCAGTGTGGAGTGCAATAGAGATTGCATCATCTGTGGATCTGTTGGGGCGGTATGCAAATTGGAGTGGGACTAGGGTTTCTGGGATAATGGTGTTGATGTGAGCCATGGCCATCCTTTCAAAGCACCTCATGGCTACAGACGTGCCTGCTACAGGTCCTCCGTACAATATCTTTCAAGATCAAATCAAATCAAAATCAAATCAAATTTTATTTGTCACATACACATGGTTAGCAGATGTTAATGCGAGTGTAGCGAAATGCTTGTGCTTCTAGTTCCGACAATGCAGTGATAACCAACAAGTAATCTAACTAACAATTCCAAAACTACTGTCTTATACACAGTGTAAGGGGATAAGGAACATGTACATAAGGATATATGAATGAGTGATGGTACAGAGCAGCATACAGTAGATGGTATCGAGTACAGTATATACATATGAGATGAGTGTGTAGACAAAGTAAACAAAGTGGCATAGTTAAAGTGGCTAGTGATACATGTGTTACATAAGGATGCAGTCGATGTTGTAGAGTACAGTATATACATATGCATATGAGATGAATAATGTAGGGTAAGTAACATTATATAAGGTAGCATTGTTTAAAGTGGCTAGTGATATATTTACATCATTTCCATCAATTCCCATTATTAAAATGGCTGGAGTTGGGTCAGTGTCAATGACAGTGTGTTGGCAGCAGCCACTCAATGTTAGTGGTGGCTATTTAACAGTCTGATGGCCTTGAGATAGAAGCTGTTTTTGAGTCTCTCGGTCCCAGCTTTGATGCACCTGTACTGACCTCGCCTTCTGGATGATAGCGGGGTGAACAGGCAGTGGTTCGGGTGGTTGATGTCCTTGATGATCTTTATGGCCTTCCTGTAACAACGGGTGGTGTAGGTGTCCTGGAGGGCAGGTAGTTTGCCCCGGTGATGCGTTGTGCAGTCCTCACTACCCTCTGGAGAGCCTTACGGTTGAGGGCGGAGCAGTTGCCGTACCAGGCGGTGATACAGCCCGCCAGGATGCTCTCGATTGTGCATCTGTAGAAGTTTGTGAGTGCTTTTGGTGACAAGCCGAATTTTTTCAGCCTCCTGAGGTTGAATAGGCGCTGCTGCGCCTTCTTCACGACGCTGTCAGTGTGAGTGGACCAATTCAGTTTGTCTGTGATGTGTATGCCGAGGAACTTAAAACTAGCTACCCTCTCCACTACTGTTCCATCGATGTGGATAGGGGGTGTTCCCTCTGCTGTTTCCTGAAGTCCACAATCATCTCCTTAGTTTTGTTGACGTTGAGTGTGAGGTTATTTTCCTGACACCACACTCCAAGGGCCCTCACCTCCTCCCTGTAGGCCGTCTCGTCGTTGTTGGTAATCAAGCCTACCACTGTTGTGTCGTCCGCAAACTTGATGATTGAGTTGGAGGCGTGCGTGGCCACGCAGTCGTGGGTGAACAGGGAGTACAGGAGAGGGCTCAGAACGCACCCTTGTGGGGCCCCCGTGTTGAGGATCAGCGGGGAGGAGATGTTGTTGCCTACCCTCACCACCTGGGGGCGGCCCGTCAGGAAGTCCAGTACCCAGTTGCACAGGGCGGGGTCGAGACCCAGGGTCTCGAGCTTGATGACGAGCTTGGAGGGTACTATGGTGTTGAATGCCGAGCTGTAGTCGATGAACAGCATTCTCACATAGGTATTCCTCTTGTCCAGGTGGGTTAGGGCAGTGTGCAGTGTGGTTGAGATTGCATCGTCTGTGGACCTATTTGGGCGGTAAGCAAATTGGAGTGGGTCTAGGGTGTCAGGGTCTAGGGTGTCAGGTGATATGGTGATATGATCCTTGATACCCTTCATTTGGGCTGCCCTCTTCAATTCAAACCACAGGTTTCCACGTCCGGAGACTGAGATGGCCTTTGCAAAATGTTGATTTTGTGGTTAATGAACTATTTTAGGAAAAATGCTCAGTGTCTTTATCCTCTCAAGGTGAAGTATTGAAAGGTATTGAAAACAGTGGTGCAAATCATTTTGAACTCTTATCTTAAAAAATAAATACATGACTTATTACTTTGGAAAAAATCATATAATTTTCCAAAAATGTTGAGCACACAAATATAGCTTCAGTATGTGTATTATTTATTTGACAGTCTTTTTTGCTCATCTTTATCGAGGGTGCCAATCATTTTGGACCTGACTGTAGCTCACCTTAACTGTGAAACGAAAGAAACCTGTAATCGTTTCGCTCTCTTACCAGTCGGCGTGCTTTTGCTACAATTCACTGACGTCAAACAAGGCACTCTTGAACATACTGCATTGTCCCTGTGTCCCTTTCGAGTGGGGACATTTGCATGCGATGTACGTAGGCAGGTCAGTTTTTTCTTCTTTTGGGGGGGGGGGGGTACAGCTTTGGAAGCAGCCTCCATTCTTACTTTTCTCTACCCTATTTACCCCCTACGTGCTCTGCTCGGCTCCAATCCAAATCACAGAGTCCCAATAGCCTAATTGTTGTTGTGAGAGTGTCTCAAGAATACAAAATAAAAACTTTTTAAGCTCTTCAACAACAAAAAGCTGCTTTGTTTTTGCGCATCATCAACACATGGAAATGTGTTTGCCCAACAGGCCCGAAGCCAAACTAACAATTAAATGTCCACATGTTGCTGAAACTATAATTCAAGGCCCTTCTCGTAAAACAGTCGTTTGATGGCAGTGAGAAACTGACGTGGACTATTGTGTTGACATTGCATCACCACCGACCGTGCCGTCTTTACCCGCCTCGTTCTTTCTCAACGGAACACAAAGGTCTTTTCAGAAGCACCATGAACATTATTTGTGTGTTTGTTCATTCGGTTTCATTCACTTCACAGGCTTAACAACGCTCATTCAGATAGATTGACGGGTTAAAGAGATGTCTCTGTCATGCTGTGAATCACAGGCCTTTTTAATGGTTGTGGGAACGTTTCCTCTTTTTTGCTGTCTGGAAAAAGAATGGTTGTGGGAATGTTTCCTCTTTTTCGCTGTCTGTAAATAGAATGGTTGTGGGAATGTTTCCTCTTTTCGCTGTCTGTAAATAGAATGGTTGTGGGAACGTTTCCTCTTTTTCGCTGTCTGTAAATAGAATGGTTGTGGGAATGTTTCCTCTTTTTCGCTGTCTGTAAATAGAATGGTTGTGGGAACGTTTCCTCTTTTTCGCTGTCTGTAAATAGAATGGTTGTGGGAACGTTTCCTCTTTTTCGCTGTCTGTAAATAGAATGGTTGTGGGAATGTTTCCTCATTTTCACTGTCTGGAAAAAGAATGGTTGTGGGAACGTTTCCTCTTTCACTGTCTGTAAAAAGAATGGTTGTGGGAATGTTTCCTCTTTCACTGTCTGTAAAAATAATGGTTGTGGGAACATTTCTTATTTTCTGAGAATAGTTGTGAAAATGTTTCCTATTTTTCAGTGTCGGTAAGACGAATGTTTGTGGTAATGTTTCCTATTTTTCTATGTCTGTAGAAAGAAGGGTTGTAGGAATGTTCCCTCTTTTTGTAACTGTCTGTAAGAAGCTGAGATCCAAACTGAGGCTGTTATAATATGGACACCGTTGTCTTAAATTTAGCTCCTGGGTGAAGTTTCCCCTCTGTACAGATCTAGGATCAGCTCTCTCTCACCCAATCCTAACCTTTACCATTAGTATGGAAAATGCTAAACTGACCCCAGATCAGCATCTAGAGGCAACTTCATCCAACAGCTGAATTGTTTATGGCCTCTCCAGTGTTCATCAGATCATGGTAGCTCATCTCCCTCTGGTGGTTATCCTAAGAAATGCAGCCATGGTTGGAATAGGACACATTTGCCCGCCCTACTACTGACAGAGGCTCATTACCAGGGGTGGAAAGAGTACTGAAATATCCTACTCAAGTAGAGGTACTGTTACTTTAATGACATTTTACTCAAGTAGAAGTAAAATCACTGCTATAAAAAAGTTGCTCGAGTACATTCATTTAAAAAGTACTCAGAGTAAAAGTAATTGAGTTACTTTTTAAATAAAAACATTGACCTTGATAATTAGCTAATTTCGCTAAGGTTACCCGAACATTGTTACAAATTATATTTTCCATGCATTAAATTGAAAAAGGAAGAGAGTAAATCAAATGTACAGCAGGAACTAAGTTAATTTTAAAAA
Source organism: Oncorhynchus gorbuscha (assembly GCF_021184085.1). Classification (NCBI taxonomy): domain Eukaryota; kingdom Metazoa; phylum Chordata; class Actinopteri; order Salmoniformes; family Salmonidae; genus Oncorhynchus; species Oncorhynchus gorbuscha. The sequence goes on along the minus strand of NC_060196.1, from coordinate 13,021,148 downwards.
TGTACAAGTACTCCGAAAAGCTACTCAATTACAGTAATGAGAGTTTTTGTAATTAGTTACTTTACACCTCTGGTTATTATTCATCATTACAGATGCTTTTCATCCCCCTATTTGTTCAAATTAGTATTGGGGGAAGTGACCCCTTCCATTAGGGGGATCAAGGATAATCTGATCTGTGGTTAATAGTAATTCCTACTCTCCTCAGCTCTTTTTCAAAACCCATTGGATCAGAAAGCCAGAAGTCTCAAAAAGTATGCAATTGAGATTCTCCTATGGTATGCCAGAGTATTGATCCATACCAATGTCTCCTACAATCATCAGCAAGAAACAGAATAGCATCAGCAACATTGCTCCAACTGTCTGCCTCAGCATTGCCTATCATAATCTACTTGGTTACTAATATTAACACAAATGAGTCTCCATAATGCTAGAGAACAACTTCAGCCTGTTGCAAATGAGCACATCTGAAATGTACACCACTTTCACAACGACCATTGTTAGGAAACAGTTGTAAACAAACGAAGTTACGGAGATTGTCTTACTAGTACTTGTGAAACTACTATAAGTGGAACTCTTTTCAAATGAAGTTGCTGTTTTTTCTGTTTCATTTTCACATCTTGCTGGAAGGTTTGAAGAGAGGAACAGTCGGGCACTACTTCCAATGTTTGGAAAATAAATATTGCATTAGTGGTAATCATTAGCTTGAGGCTGCCTACAGAACAGTGGCTTTGTGCCCACAAGTTGTGTTGGTATTGGGAGAGGATGGATCAAGTTGTTCCTAACTGCTGATCCGGGGCTAGGTCTTTTTTTACTCTCCTAATGTTCAATGGAAGGATTTGGGGTTAAAGGGTCAATCTGCACTTTAAACAATAACAAAGCCGTCACTGTTTCGGGTAAACAGCTGAGTGATGGGCATGAAGAAATGTTGGCACTTTCAAATTCATCGACAGAGCTATGGATGAAAGGACTGATCGTCCATGATATCCACATGATAGTTTTAACCATGTGTTAAGGTTAAACAGCCGCTGTTTACAATCACATTGTTTACAAACAAAGCTTATACACTACATGACCAAAACTATGTGGACGCCTGTTCGTCGAACATCTAATTCCAACATCTAAGGGCAGTCAAGTTCTTCCACACCGATCTCGACAAACCATTTCTGTATGGACCTCGTCTGTGCACGGGGGCATTGTCATGCAGTTGGAAGCACAGAATCATCTAGAATGTCATTGTATGCTGTAGCATTAAGATTTCCCTTCACTGGAACTAATGGGACTGAACCATGAAAAACAGCCCCAGACCATTATTCCTCATCCACCAGACTTTACAGTTGGCACTATGCATTGGGGCAGGTAGCGTTCTCCTGGCATCTGCCAAACCCTGATTCGTCCATTGGACTGCCAGATGGTGAAGCGTGATTCATCACTCCGGAGAAAGCGTTTCCACTGCTCCAGAGTCCAATGGCGGTGAGCTTTACACCGCTCCAGCCAATCCCTAGCATTGCGCATAGTGATCTTAGGCTTGTGTGCGGCTTCTCGGCCATGGAAACCCATCCCATGAAGCTCCTGACGAACAGTTATTGTGCAGACATTGCTTCCAGAGGCAGTTTGGAAATCGGCAGTGAGTGTTACATCCGAGGACAGATTATTTTTACTCACTACGCGCTACAGCACTCGGCGGTCCTGTTCTGTGAGCTTGTGTGGCCTACCACTTCACGTTGTTGCTCTTAGACATTTCCACTTCACAATAACAGCACTTACAGTTGACCGGGGGATCTAGCAGGGCAGAAATGTTATGAACTGACTTGTTGGAAAGATGGCATCCTATGACGGTGCCACATTGAAAGTCACTGAGCTCTTCAGTAAGGCCATTCTACTGCCAATGTTTGTCTATGGAGATTGCACGGCTGTGTGTTCGATTGTATAAAGTTATCAGCAACAGGTGTAGCTGAAATAGCTGAATCCACTCATTTGAAGGGTTGTCCACATACTTTTGTGTATATAGAGCATCACTCTTGCCACAAAAACAGCCAAAGGGTAGAGGACTGTAACTTGAGGAGTGATTGCGGTCCTAAAATAACCTTAAACGGGGCACACAAATTATATACCTTTTATTTAGAAAACACTCTAATATAATATCTAATGTAGTATCTTGGCGTGTGTTTTATACTGGTTGGATTGGAATTTGCAAGGTAACGATATGGCACGATTGACCCAGTGTTGTTTTGACCCCAATGAAGTTCACCACGCAGGCCTGCTGCCCACGACTTTCCCTGTGATCACAAAGCCATGGAAGGAACCACACCAAACAAACCTGTTAATCAAACCTGTTAATCAATCCCTGTCACATCTGGGAAATGACAAGTAGCGGGACATTTGAGTCACAACGTTGTTGAGTCATCTACTAGGACACGAGTTGGATGACCCGCTTCTGTTTACACGCGGACCCCTTATCTGCAACAAAAAAAGGAGGACCTTGATCGCATAAATATACCATCAGGGGCCAGAGGCTCTTCATTCTCCAAACTGGACAACACCACAACTGGTGTACCAAAGGCCAGTAAAACATGGCTCCGTCCCTTTTGTCCGCAGCCGCAGGCGTTCTTTTGCTGTTCTCCCTCTCCTCCGCAGTAAGTGTCACATTTCGGCGAACCTGTCTGAATTGAGCGTGTTCTCGTAAACAGTGTTCTGCAACAAGAGATACAGTGGCATCGACTAAGATTACAGACTGTGCTGTTTTGCTTCTGTTCCACAGCAAACGAGGGGAGACTATTCTGAGGACTGCACACCAAGGGACGGATTTGTAAGTATGATTGTAGAGGGGATGCGCCCAGGTACTCTACTCGTTAAGCGGTGTGTGTTCAGGAAGAAATTAGCCCCGTCTTCCTATTTCATCCTCTTCGTGCCGAATACTTATTGACATTGTTATTTAGATGGATTTGTTGCTGAATGATATTCCTCTCACGCAATATGATATGTAGTTAATGCTGGGACATTACAACCAATTTAGTTGGTGCCTCTTCAAAGAACACACGTCATTAAACCTTTTCTAGTTTCTTTGAATCCAATGACGTTTTCCAATGCACACCCACTGTCACAATATAGCAATATATTGTAAATATGTGTCCCCAATGGCACTCTATTCCATATAAAGTGCTCTACTTGTGACCATAGATCAATGCGCCCCGGGTCAACAGGCAGCGCACTATAAAGGGAATAGGGTGTCCTTTGCGACATAGACACATCTCTCACAGAGTGTTAAAATGAAAGCATCTGTGTTCTGTGCCTGTTGTAGGGCAAGTACTGCCCGACGACATGTGGCGTGGCTGACTACCTCAACAGGTACAAGCCGGTGGTAGACAAGGACCTTAATGAAATGGAGGACATCCTGGGTAGAATAACCAACCTTACCACGGGGGCCACAGAGAAAGTCACCTACATGAAGGATTCGGCAACACAACATCAGAAGTCTGGTGGAGGTAATGGACTTTTCTGTATCTTTGGTTACTTGACTGTGTTAACCTGGCTATCACAAAAATGATGAAAAAAAATCAACACTATTAGATGTGGTGCGAAGAGGTGGAGAAGTCAGTAGCAGAGAAGTCCAAACTTTAAAGGAATATATCAGTGGCACACTCCACTTTTCATTGCTACAGGATTTGATTTTATATCACTTCACAAATGGTTTGTCTCGAACCGTCATCGGGGTTGTGTTCAATAGGGAGAAAACATTTTGAAACAGAGTGAATCCGGGAGGTAGTGTCTGAACTTTCTACAGTTTGCCCTGCTGAAGACACCCAGGTGTTAGGCTCATTTTACAAGAAGTATAGACTCTGGCCACTCATTTAGGTTACTGTAACTGAAGCAGGTATTGTGATTGTTCCACAGACGTCCACTACAAAAGGTCAGCCAGCATACTGGATGATGTCCTGCGCTTCGAGAAGACCATCATCTCCCAGGAGGAGCAAATATAGTAAGTCCTTCTTTTAAACCTTTTTTTTTTACATCAGAATCTAATTTGGTCTCAATTCACTTACAATTGGACTCAGAACTTTTCCTTAGTAGAGCCATTCACTTCTGGAATTGATTGGGATTCAGTTGGAATTGACCCCAATGCTTGTATGTCTCTCAGCGGCTAAAGCTGGTTGAAACCATTCAATGACATCATTACAAACAATCATTCCCTGCTGGGGACGAATTACCTGCTAAAATTGGAAATACCTGGACTAAGTAATAGGTACAAGTGTCAAATGCTGTGTACTTCAAACACATTGATAGTCAAATCACACACCCGCTGGCTGACCTACGATATAAACCGCAATCTAAGTTTATGTCCAAATCACCTGAGAAACATTATCCGTCTGTCGCCCCCCCCCCCTTCTGCTCAGTCAACTCCAGGGGATGCTGGAATCCAATAAGAAGAGGATGTTAGACCTCAAACAGATGTCCATTCAGCTGGATCAGAAATGCCAAGATCCCTGCAAGGACACCGTGGAAATCAAACCCATTACAGGGAAAGGTAAAATCGACAACGTTCTGTAGGTCGTTCCCCATTTCATCAGAGAGGTTGCTCAATCCTGCTCCTGGAGAAATCGCTCTACGTACCCATCATTTGTCCTTGTTGCTTGTTTAGTCAGAAGCGAATCATTGGCATCAATCAATAGAGGCTGAGCCGATTTGTCCCAATCCAGTTATATGGATGCACTTTAGCAATGGTTCATGAATGTATTTGTTTACATCACTTGTTGGCATTTCTAAGTGATATTCTTTCAGTGAGGGGTATCAATCCAGTTATATGGATGTACTTTAGATTAGTTTAATGAAGTATTTATTGGCATTTTATAAGGGATTCTTCCATAAATAGGTATACTGTAGCTTTAATTTAATTGAAATGATCAAAAATGGCTGTTAATAAATACCACAGAGTGGATCATTACCAGGGACAAGGGACAATAAATCAACAATGCTCAAGATCATAAGAACATAATCAGCAATGTAATAGAGCCAGAGCTCATTTCCATCTGTAGTCCAGGAACAGGCTAAAAACACGACAAAAAACATTGTGCCTAGCGCATTGCCTTATGGGACAGTAATCTTTGTTATTAACACGTAACTACATGGTCATGGCATGTCGTTTTCCCCCGTATTAGATTGCCAGGATATTGCCAACAAGGGTGCCAAAAGCAGCGGTCTGTTCTACGTGAAGCCACTGAAGGCTAAGGAGCAGTTCCTGGTCTACTGCGAGATCGACAGCTTCGGCCGCGGCTTTACCGTCCTGCAGCGGGTACGTGTGTTCTTCCCTTGCAAGTGACACGTAGCATATTCATTATGGTTGGCCCGTGCAGGATTCAAACCCCCAACCCCACCAGGCTCCAACCCACTGAGACATTGGGGGCTAATTCCATTTCAGTTATTTCAGATAGTAAAAATTCCAATTGGGATTTCAGTTCCCGGATTGACTAAAGTGAAATGGTATTGACCCACACCCGATTGGAACCACATATTGTATTATTGCCATAAGCACCGTCCAACATATATCTCCACAGAGACGTGATGGCAGCGTGGACTTCAACAAGGACTGGATCCAGTATAAGGAGGGCTTCGGCTACCTGAGCCCAGATGACACCACCGAGTTCTGGCTGGGCAATGAGAAGATGCACCTGCTCTCCACCCAGTCCTCCATCCCATACGTGTTGAGGATCGAGCTCACCGACTGGCAGGGCAACAAGAAGTACGCACTACTAAGTTCTCTACTAAGGCTACTGCTAGTGCACACTTAGGGCCTACATTCCCCCTCTCCTGAATAGAAAATGGTGTTCAAAATGTAGTGGGAACAGCTCAAAGTCTTATCCCAGCAGGTAAAACTGGTTGCAATGATGTCACTGCAAACCGTTGTAAGGCCGTTATAATGACATCATTGTAACCATCTTGACCCACTGGGATGCTTACCAATCCAATTCTGTGGTGTCTAGGTTTCACGCTATAGAAATGCTATAAATACCAGATTTTGCTATTATCAATTCCCCCTCAAAGTTATTGGGGGCTTGGCACCATTGCTCTTGCCTATATGACACATTTACTCGCGCAATTCTCTCCACTAAATTAATTAAATATTTCCGCAAGTCAAATTTTCACTTAGTCATTAATGTCAATAAGAGACTAAGTTGACATTTGACACTTAAGTGGAAGTTAGGATTTTCCCCTTTAATATATTTAGTCCTGAAATATTTAGTGCCATTTAGTGCTATTTTATATGATGAATTGTGGAAATAAGCAGCGGTAAGCCTTTTCTTTGGTGAGGTGTCTAACTTAAAAAGAACATGTATCTCCACACATCACAAAACTCTGGACTTTAGTTTGTGGAATAGATTTTCTGGTGCCAAGTTACATCACTGAAAGAACTGACCTCCACAATCAAAGCAAACAACGTATTTTACTTCATGACACTGGTTTTTGGAGGCCATGACCCAAGCCGCCAGGATAGTATGCTGCATTTTAAATGAATACTTTGTGGCCTGTGTGGTCTAGTGCTTTGTGCAGCGGACCCCGGTACTCACACCACAGTAGGCATGGGTTCAAATGCCTTTCTGACCTGCGCCGCTCATGCTTTTCTTGTCTTATTGATTCAATAAAACCACACGCGTAAAAAATATAATGTATTTCTTTTCTTTCTTTAGGCATGCCGACTACGCCATGTTCAAAGTGGGTCCGGAAGTCGACATGTACCGTCTGACCTATGCGTTCTACTTCGGCGGCGACGCGGGTGACGCGTTTGACGGCTTTGACTTCGGCGATGACCCCAGCGACAAGTTCTACACGTCTCACAACGGCATGCAGTTTAGTACCAGCGACAAGGACAACGACAAGTTCCAGGGCAACTGTGCTAAGCAGGACGGCTCCGGTTGGTGGATGAACCGATGCCACGCCGCCCACCTCAACGGGAAATACTACCCGGGTAAGGACACACACACGTACACAGACACGTGCACACATAGACATGTGCACGTTCTTGCGTTTTTCTGTTTTTCTTTGAAAAAATACTACTCTCCAAGTAACATGAACCATACTACAGTTATACATTTATGCAAGTCGCTACCAACCTATACCAATGTCAGTTTTGGGGTTTCTCTGACATTTCTACTGTTACCTTTCCGAGAAGGCCACATTTAGGAGCCCAACACTGTGATTTTCTTACTTGTTACAAACGTTTCATTGACACTTCTCTCTTTCCGTCTTTCCATCCCTAGGTGGGAAGTACACGGAGAAGGACGCCGGCGAGTCAGGCTACGACAATGGCATCATCTGGGCCACGTGGCACAGCCGCTGGTACTCCATGAAGGAGACGACCATGAAGATCATCCCCACCAACAGGATCACGGCGGGAGATGGACAGCAGGTCGGAGGGGTCAAACAGTTTGGAGGCCTGGGAGACAACTAAAACACATACTCTGTCCTGGGATAGTTCAAGGAAGCTCGAACTTCCTTGAATTTTTCCGGGCACAGATTAAGCCAAGTCCTAAAGCGCACATGGAGAATCTCTATTAAACATGTAGTCCAGGACTAACTTTAGGCCTAATCTGTGTCTGGGAAAAAGGCCCTCTGTCTTGTAACTTGTTTTTATTGGTTCGATCAATTTAGTTTTTTTTTGCCCTCTTGCCAAAAATATTGTCTATGATCAAATCGCTATTGTTGGACCTTGGAAGATTGGTTCGACTTCTTCTATTTAGCACCATCTTAGAACAAACTTGATCTACTGTCTATGGAGAATAATTGGATCTGGTTGGTTTAACCAGTGAATAAATGTTGTATTTGTCTACATGTAAGATGTATTTTGTGCTGGTTTTAGATACCCCTGCCCCGACTACATGATCTAAGACAGGGTTTGAACCTGGGTGGTCTGAAAGCCATAAGACTGTGTAAGCCCTCTAAGCTAAAAGCCAATACAGGGAGATAACACACGTCTTCAGGTCTCAGGCCAAGGTGCCGAATCACCTCAAATAGCATTTAAAAGACCATGCCAATATCTTTATTGTACTTTCCCTGATATCCATTCCTGGTAACACTTGTAATTGTTCTAAATGTGATAAATGATACCCACATTTATATGATATACATTTCATTTAGAAATCGAACAAGCAGTATATGATGAATTGCACATAGGCATCGGATGATAAATTTAATAACCATGGAAGTTGGTGGCGGCATTGAAAGGATTTGAAATAGAAGGCTCTGTGCTGGGAGGACCAAACTCAATCAATTCGTTCAACGATTTTTAGAAGCTATTCTGATTCACTGCTATTTTGAAGTTCTTGGAAATCATCTATTGGAAGTTCTTTGAACCAATATTCAAATGGTTTGGTTTGAATTCTGAGAGGATGTGTCAACGGGGAAACAAACTGACACTATTAGGTAGGAATGTTAAGTAGGAATTTACCGTATTAAAGAGGGTATGTGTGTTTTGCCCACCAAATCCAGGGTCATGTTCAGTATGGACAAAACGTTCTGAGACAGAGTGAAACTATTACAAATCCTGTTTTGTCATTTATGCTGTTCTATTACAAAATAAATACCTACCTGAACATACGACTCAGTCAATATTTTCTTTCCTACAACACCAACAGTACAGGAATTAGAACCTATACTGTTGTTGTCCCATTGGTGCGTGGCATTACCAAGACAAATGTTCTCCATACATGTTTTGAGAAGAACATGTTGTAATCATTGGCATGTGATTTACTTGACTGTGCATGGACAAAACCATGTTTGGATGTCATTCGGTAGATGTGGCACTATGACCAAAAAGCCTCTCGCTCTTTCTCCCGTCTAATCAGAGGGATCTCAGAAAGGCCTTGTGTATGGGTGTGTGCATGTGTGTGTGTGTGTGCGTGCGCGCGTGTGTGTGTGTGTGTGTGTGTGTGTGTGTGTGTGTGTGTGTGTGTGTGTGTGTGTGTGTGTGTGTGTGTGTGTGTGTGTGTGTGTGTGTGTGTGTGTGTGTGTGTGTGTGTCTGTGTGTGTCTGTGTGGGTTTCTGCTGACTGGTAAGTAGGCTATGTGTGGGTGTTTATTTGTCTTTGTTTGTACATTGCACAGGTCCCCTATGTGAACACTCTTTATGTCAATATTACCCAACATGCATTGCATTTTCCTATCAGCATTTTTATGGAGTCAACCAAAAGCCAAAATTAGTAAATGAATGTATTTCATAACGTACTGCTGCAATTGTCATCAATTTACAATCACTTTTCCATCTAGGAGATAAATGGGATCAGGGAACACTTTTATTCAACACTTTTGGATAGTAGTATCGATGTTGGTTGAATAGAAGTCCACGTCTCTGACAGACATTCCATACTTGTTACTCATATTGAGTCAACTATGTTAGCTGCAATATGCTTAATCATGTTTTCGAAGCATTGGACTGCAGGGAAATAACACAAATATTCTAGAATCTACAGTAGAGATTAAGAGATTTCTGTTTGCTTCTTGATTGTGATCGAAATACTACCTGCCCTCCAGTTCACATCAGCACCCGATGTCAAAAGAAGGCCAAAAAAAGCATCAATGAAAACAACCACCTGAGCCACGGCCTGTTCACCCCGCTATCATCCAGAAGGCGAGGTCAGTACAGGTGCGTCAAAGCTGGGACCGAGAGACTGAAAAACAGCTTCTATCTTAACGTCATCAAACTGTTAAACAGCCACCACTAACCGGCTTCCTCCCGGTTACTCAACCCTGCACCTTAGAGGCTGCTGAACTATACATAGATTTGGAATCACTGGACACTTTAATAATGGAACACTAGTCACTTTAATAATGTTTACATACTGCTTTACTCGTCTCATATTTATATACTGTATTCTATTCTACTGTCTTTTAGTGAATGCCACTCCGACATTGCTCAATCTAATATTTATATTTTCTTAATTCCATTCTTTTACTTTTAGATGTGTGTGTATTGTTGTGAATTGATAGATAATACTGCACTATTGGAGCTAAGAACACAAGCATTTCGCTACACGCACAATAACATCTGCTAAGTATGTGTATTGTACCAATGACATTGGATTTGATTTGAAATACACCTTGAAAATTGCCAAATGCAAATTGCCAAATGCAGAGGTGTGTCTTGAATGGGGGTGACTTAGAATGGAGTGTATTAGACACATATTAATCAATGTACTTTCCTTGGCAAACATTGTCCAAGTACCTTTAGTTTCCAGAGGTTTTCAAAAGGCAGTGTTGACGTATTCAGAACATAAAGCACACGATGTCACAGGAAGGCCAAAAAGATCAGCCACCCGAGCCACGGCCTGTTCACCCCACTATCATCCAGAAGGCGAGGTCAGTACAGGTGCGCGTCAAAGCTGGGACCGAGAGACTGAAAAACAGCTTCTATCTCAAGGCCATCAGACTGTGAAACAGCCATCACTAGCACATTAGAGGCTGCTGCCTATAGGCATAGACCAGGAATCCCTGGCCACTTTAAGGAATGGAACACTAGTCACTTTAATAATGTCTACATATCTTGCATTACTCATCTCATATGTATATACTGTATTCTATACTATTCTACGGTATCTTAATCAATAATGTTTACATATCTTGCATTACTCTTCCCATATGTATATACTGTATTCTACACTATTCTAAGGTATGTTAGCCACTTAATGTTTACATATCTGGCATTACTCATCTGATGTTTATACTGTTTTCTATACTATTCTACGGTATCTCATTCACTTAATAATGTTTACATATCTTGCACTGCTCATCTCATATGTATATGCTGTATTCTATACCATTCTACTGGATCTTAGTCCGTTCTGCTTTGACAGCGCTCGTCCATATACTGTACAGTATATAGTCTTAATTCATTCCTACTTAGATGTGTGTGTATTGGGTATATGTTGTGTAATTTGTTTGATATTACTGCACTGTTGGAACTAGAAGCACAAGCATTTCGCTACACTCGCAATAACATCTGCTAATCATGTGAGCAGGCCTTTCTTATCGACCTGGCCCGGGTATCCTGGAAGGACATTGACATTGAAGGACATTGACCTCATCCTGTCAGTTGAGGATGCCTGGTCATTCTTTAAAAGTAACTTCCTCACCATTTTAGATAAGCATGCTCAGTTCAAAAAATGCAGAACCAAGAACAGATACAGCCCTTGGTTCACTCCAGACCTGACTGCCCTCGACCAGCACAAAAACATCCTGTGGCGGACTACAATAGCATCGAATAGTCCCCGTGATATGCAACTGTTCAGGGAAGTCAGGAACCAATACACACAGTCAGTCAGGAAAGCTAAGGCCAGCTACTTCAGGCAGAAGTTTGCATCCTGTAGCTCCAACTCCAAAAAGTTCTGGGACACTGTGAAGTCCATGGAGAACAAGAGCACCTCCTCCCAGCTGCCCACTGCACTGAGGCTAGGTAACACGGTCACCACCGACAAATCCATGATTATCGAAAACTTCAAAAAGCATTTCTCAACGGCTGGCCATGCCTTCCGCCTGGCTACTCCAACCTCGGCTAACAGCTCCGCCCTCCCCGCAGCTCCTCGCCCAAGCCTCTCCAGGTTCTCCTTTACCCAAATCCAGATAGCAGATGTTCTGAAAGAGCTGCAAAACATGGACCCGTACAAATCAGCTGGGCTTGACAATCTGGACCCTCTATTTCTGAAACTATCCGCCGCCATTGTCACAACCCCTATTACCAGCCTGTTCAACCTCTCTTTCATATCGTCTGAGATCCCCAAGGATTGGAAAGCTGCCGCAGTCATCCCCCTCTTCAAAGGGGGAGACACCCTGGACCCAAACTTTTACAGACCTATATCCATCCTGCCCTGCCTATCTAAGGTCTTCGAAAGCCAAGTCAACAAACAGGTCACTGACCATCTCGAATCCCACCGTACCTTCTCCGCTGTGCAATCTGGTTTCCGAGCCGGTCACGGGTGCACCTCAGCCACACTCAAGGTACTAAACGATATCATAACCGCCATCGATAAAAGACAGTACTGTGCAGCCGTCTTCATCGACCTTGCCAAGGCCTTCGACTCTGTCAATCACCATATTCTTATCGGCAGACTCAGTAGCCTCGGTTTTTCGGATGACTGCCTTGCCTGGTTCACCAATTACTTTGCAGACAGAGTTCAGTGTGTCAAATCGGAGGGCATGCTGTCCGGTCCTTTGGCAGTCTCTATGGGGGTGCCACAGGGTTCAATTCTCTGGCCGACTCTTTTATCTGTATATATCAATGATGTTGCTCTTGCTGCAGGCGATTCCCTGATCCACCTCTACGCAGACGACACCATTCTATATACTTTCGGCCTGTCATTGGACACTGTGCTATCTAACCTCCAAACGAGCTTCAATGCCATACAACACTCCTTCCGTGGCCTCCAACTGCTCTTAAACGCTAGTAAAACCAAATGCATGCTTTTCAACCGATCGCTGCCTGCACCCGCATGCCCGACTAGCATCACCACCCTGGATGGTTCCGACCTTGAATATGTGGACATCTATAAGTACCTAGGTGTCTGGCTAGACTGCAAACTCTCTTTCCAGACTCATATCAAACATCTCCAATCGAAAATCAAATCAAGAATCGGCTTTCTATTCCACAACAAAGCCTCCTTCACTCACGCCGCCAAGCTTACCCTAGTAAAACTGACTATCCTACCGATCCTCGACTTCGGCGATGTCATCTACAAAATGGCTTCCAACACTCTACTCAGCAAACTGGATGCAGTCTATCACAGTGCCATCCGTTTTGTCACTAAAGCACCTTATACCACCCACCACTGCGACTTGTATGCTCTAGTCGGCTGGCCCTCGCTACATATTCGTCGCCAGACACCCTGGCTCAAGGTCATCTACAAGTCCATGCTAGGTAAAGCTCCGCCTTATCTCAGTTCACTGGTCATGATGGCAACACCCATCCGTAGCACGCGCTCCAGCAGGTGTATCTCACTGATCATCCCTAAAGCCAACACCTCATTTGGCCGCCTTTCGTTCCAGTACTCTGCTGCCTGTGACTGGAACGAACTGCAAAAATTGCTGAAGTTGGAGACTTTTATCTCCCTCACCAACTTCAAACATCAGCTATCTGAGCAGCTAACCGATCGCTGCAGCTGTACATACTCTATTGGTAAATTGCCCACCCATTTTCACCTACCTCATTCCCATACTGTTTTTATACTGTTTTTATTTATTTACGTTTCTGCTCTTTTGCACACCAATATCTCTACCTGTACATGACCATCCGATCATTTATCACTCCAGTGCTAATCTGCAAAATTGTAATTATTCGCCTACCTCCTCATGCCTTTTGCACACATTGTATATAGACTCCCCCTTTTTTCTACTGTGTTATTGACTTGTTAATTGTTTACTCCATGTGTAACTCTGTGTTGTCTGTTCACACTGCTATGCTTTATCTTGGCCAGGTCGCAGTTGCAAAAGAGAACTTGTTCTCAACTAGCCTACCTGGTTAAATAAAGGTGAAAAAAAAAAAAAAGTATGTGACCAATAACATTTGATTTGATAAAGTCAGGATGAAATCCAAATAGACAATTTGAAGTGTTCGAAAGCCACAACAACAACAACGGGCCTAGGCTTTACATGTGATTAGGGCTTAAATTGTAAATAAGGCCTTGAAAATAAGGCCTGAATTGTTATGTTGGGTTAAGCAGCGCTGCAGAATTAATCAAATACTTGTACCGTAAATGTTACTAGATGTGGCCATGGAGTGGCGCTCATCGTCAGGGGGAGAAAAACAAATTTAATCCGGAAATGAACACGTGAACCGTATTGTTTACATCCGGTGCATCGGAACAGCATCTGCGTTTGTTTAGAAAGCTGGACCTAGCTAAATTTATACATCTGTTTTATCTAAAGTCTTTTTTTACAGATCGGAAAGGTATCTGGCTAAATAACATCAGAAATGACCGAGGTGTGTGCTCATTCGTGCATCTTCATGTCAGTATAGCTGAAATAACAATAGGTGTAGCTGACGCGCCACTACCTAACGTTAGCATGATGCCTAGCCTATTTGAAGCACACTTAAATAATTCAATTTGGAAAATTAATATTAGTCTTTATATATACATCTAGCCCAAGTAACATCCGCGGATGTGGTATCGTGGAGTTGAGATATACTTGGCAAGCTAGAATGTATCATGAATATGTAGCTAACTAGCAATGACAGATATTGCTGTTGTCGAAAGTAATGTTTCCGTGTATTTTATTTTTCAGGATGTGCAAAAGCACTCTGTGCACACGCTCGTGTTCAGGTCCCTCAAGAGAACTCATGATATGTTTGTGGCTGACCATGCCAAACCAGTCTCCTTGGATGAAACAAGGTACTCGTGTTTTGTAAAACAATATACTGTCTGTGTGTTCAGGATAGACATAATAGTTTCCGACCCTACACTTGCTTACAGCTGCGCAGGGGGTCGTACAGGCTTTCTGTTTAGATTAAGATACCGGGACCCAGCGCATCTTAGAAACCCTACCTCCACCCAGGGATGAGAAATTCGTTGTACTCCGAATTGGCCCATCATCCAGTAAAATACAATGTTATTTGTCAAGAGTGTGCAAAGCTGTCATCAAGGCAAAGCGTGGTTACTTTGAAGAATCTAAAATCTTAAATACATTTTCATTTGTTTAACAGTTTCTTGGCCACTACATGCTTCCGTGTGTTATATCATAGTCAAGATGTCTACACTATTATTCTACAATGTATAAAATCAAGAAAAACCCTTGAATGAGTAGGTGTGTCCAAACGTTTGGCTGGTACTGTGTATATATATAGTGAATCACCTATACGTTTGAAAAGATCAAGATGTGATTTTTAGGCCGTATCGCCCACCCCTACTTTCATGCTCTGATATGTTCAACTGAGTTAACTAGCGTTTCCCTTCGTAGTCACAAGGTGAAGATGGCAGCGAAGCTCAGGGCAGACTACAGTGCCGTTCTACACATGCCCATTCTGAAAGAGGGCAAGGACAGACCACTGGGCTCCAACATGCCTGCCAATCAGAACTATGCCCAACCTGGTAAGAATGCCATCACTTCAACATCAATCATTGACAAATCATTATTGATTTCATGGGCAACGAATGAGAGCAATACCTCCCAAGTATTTCTCATTTATAACCCTCTGGTCTTCCAGGTGATGATCCAGAGTACTTGATCACTGGGACACACGCATACCCCTCAGGACCTGGTAATTACAACAGTCTTACCCAGGGTTCCCTTACTCTGGTCCTGGAGAGGTACTGGGGGTGCAGGCTTTCGTTCCAGCCCTATCCTAACACCTGATTTCAGCGAATAATGGCTGAAGATCATGCTTATTTGAATCTGGTGTGTTAAATGATGGGTCGGAACAAAACCCTGCACACCCAGTATCTCTCCAGGGCCAGACTTTGGAGAACCCTCCCTCTGGTCTAACCCCATACAATGCTACTGTTGCATGTAAAACCACATTCGTTCATATTGTGTCCTGGGGGGGGGGGGGGGGGGGGTGTTACGTGACCTTTATAACGCTGTGTGTATTGTTGTTCCCCAGGGGTGGCTCTGACGGCGGACACTCAGATACATAGGAACCCCAGTGAGGGAGGAGTTCACGCCATGGCTCTTGCCTTGCCGCCATCACAAGCCAGGTACTTCCTTTCAGATGATGCAAGGTAGATGTGTCGAAGTGAGAAGACACCAGAGCAAACGGAATTCAATAGTCCACAGTCAGACAGTCTGTACTTCCCCGCAATTCCGTAGCACCACAACCTCCTGTACAGACCCCAGATGTTAGAGACATGAACAAAGTGTTATTGTATCCAAGCAACACGGGACTCCAATCGGGGTTGCCTATCTTATTGGAGTGCACTTTGACACCATCCAGCATCAATTTCTTTGCGTGGGTGTAATTGCAGGCTGGACGCCAGTCGCACAGCGGCCGGTGTCGGGGACATTCACAGAAACGCAGGGGGGGCCGAGAGGTCTCCTGCTCCTCACTCACACGCTATGGTGGGGTAACGCTCTCCGATACGTATCATTCCACATCGCATGCATTTCTGCACCACTTGTATGATATAATGCTACCACTGTGAATAATACTAATTGTTTTCTGCCTTATTTCTAGTCTCTTTTGGAAGGAGGCGGCACCAAAAACTCGTCCCTCGTTGCCAGAAAAGCCCCCACTATGCCCAAGCCCCAGTGGCACGCTCCATGGAAGCTGTTTCGGGTAAAGGATGTCGTTTTGTCATGTCAAGGGCTTCTGAATGCACTTATTTCCTCTACAGTCCACACACTTTATCAAATGCACAGGGCACACTCACAAAAAGCTTGGATGTTTTGTAAGGCACTGTCCCTCGTCCTTTGGACGTACTACAATAATCGTAGAATATCTTCATGCAAGGCCTATGCGTTTTAAGATAACTTCAGGTGTATTGACTTGCTCCCTGTTTTGTGTGGTAGCTGATACAGGTTTGCTTTATCCCTTCCAGGTCATCAGTGGTCATCTTGGCTGGGTGAGGTCCATTGCCGTAGAGCCCGGCAACCAGTGGTTTGTGACAGGCGCTGGCGACAGAACCATTAAGGTGAGTACAGAGAGAGACCGAGAGATCTGTAACTTCTAAACAGCGGTTTTGAGGCTGGTGTACAAAACCGAAAGTAAAAGATGCAAAAATTCAACTTAAGAATGGGACGCATAGAAACAGATATACCGCTTCTTCTACTTGCTTTCAATGAGAAATCTACAACTAGCATTTCTATGTGAATTTGGTCGGGTCCCCCCAAAAAGTTACATTTTGCAGCTTTAAAGGAAGAGTAACGCCTTTGTTTTATCAGTGTGTGTGATTGACAGGAGAGATGTGACCAATACAATGTGTTTGATTTGATTTGAGATGATGAGAGTGGCTACGTTTTTACCACAATCATCACTACAGGGACTGAAGAATGCGTAGATCGCCTCTGTAAGGGTGCAGCCAGTGAAACAGATATGATAATATAAGAAGTGACATCATAAGGGTTTTGGGACACCCATTTGATCTATTCAATGTCAGTCAACTGGTGGCATTTAGTCATGTATCTCGTAATACGTCAGCTATAAGTTCGCCCTTGACGTCAAATCCCCATTGTTTCTCATTCTCCTGACAGATCTGGGACCTAGCCAGTGGGAAGCTAAAGCTCTCCCTGACGGGACACATCAGCACAGTGCGCGGCGTGGCCGTGAGCACCCGGAGCCCCTACCTGTTCTCCTGCGGCGAGGACAAGCAGGTCAAGTGCTGGGATCTGGAGTACAACAAGGTATTGTACTAGTACCCTTTCATTTCTGCTTTACTTTATATGATGCGTTTCAATGGACTGTTGGTCCATTATTATTTAGTTAAGTATTTAGTATAGTTACGCCCACTCATTTCTGCTCTACCTCACTTTCACTTCTCTTTTTAGGTTATCAGGCACTACCACGGCCACCTCAGCGCCGTGTACGACTTGGACCTGCACCCAACCATCGACGTGCTGGTCACATGCAGCCGAGATGCCACAGCCAGGGTAAGTCTTGCTAATTACTGGTTGTCTTAACTTTTAAAAACGTTATTTTAGTGGAACATTTTGGAGTGTATTGGGAGATCAATATGATATCTCTACGTCTACAGGTGTGGGATATCAGGAGCAAAGCCAACGTGCACACCCTGTCCGGACACACCAACACAGTGGCCACAGTCAGATGCCAGGCCGCCGAACCGCAGATCATCACAGGTACGGACAAGGATATGTTACAACTGCTTTGCCTTGCTGTGTTCATATATTGGCTAGTTGACTCACTCCAAACTACCATCAATGGCTTATCATCTTGTTACATTCTATTATGAGCTGGCGCAAGGAGAAATCAGGATTTTTTTATTTTGACCTTTTCTCCTGGGTCATGTTCAGTAGGGAAAAAAATAGGATAGAATACTTTAACTTGTCCGAATAAGAACGCAGCGTTTTATTGTTAGTTTCAAAACATATTGCCACGGTGTCACCTGAACACAACCTGGCTTTTTCCGTTCCAGGGAGCCACGACTCTACCATCAGGCTATGGGATCTGATAGCTGGGAAGACCAGAGCCACTCTCACCAATCACAAGAAGTCTGTCAGAGCGCTGGCCCTACATCCCAGACAGTACGTCACTTCCTCATACGTAGTAAACAGTGATGCATATGTTGCACCCAAGTTCGCCATCTTTTGTTATCTAGTTGTAGTTAATGACAGGGTTGATAGGCTCGCTCGTTTTATTTGTGCGTTTTGAGTTATGGCACTGAACCATTGGTTGGCTGAATGTTACAGGTATACCTTAGCCTCTGGCTCTGCCGACAACATCAAGCAGTGGACGTTCCCAGACGGCAACTTCATCCAGAACCTCTCTGGACACAACGCCATCATCAACGCAATGGCGGTCAACTCAGACGGCGTGCTGGTATCAGGAGGTATGAAAAGGTCTTTTACTTTTTCCAACAGGGATATCCTTGTCCCGTCGCGCACTATGACTCGTGTTTGAACAAAAAATATCTTGTATATATGTTGCGATTGAAATAGACAGTTTTGAGCCTCTGTCAGGATGACTGGGTCAGATTATTTCTAGTCATAGTACATTGAATGGCTCTGAAGGGCTTTGTTGCTTCGAAAGCGCACTACTAAAGATGGGCAACAAATGAAATGAAAGGGAAGTGGTAACTGCAGAGGCTGGAAGCAAATATATTGAATGGCTAAGTGATAGGAAATCCTACATACGGCTAGATCCTAGACACCGCTGTCCATCTATGCCGATGTCTTGATCTAGATACAGCGAATCCTTACATCTTTTTATTGTCTCCGTTAGCTGACAACGGCACCATTCACCTGTGGGACTGGCGGACCGGCTACAACTTCCAGCGTATCCACGCCGCCGTGCAGCCCGGCTCACTGGACAGCGAATCGGGGATCTTCGCTTGCATGTTCGACCACTCGGAGAGCAGGCTGATCACGGCCGAGGCCGACAAGACCATCAAGGTGTACAAAGAGGACGACACGGCGGTAGGGAAATACTTGTATCCTGTGCTGTAAAAACACACGTTTTTGTTGATTTGAGATGTGATTCAGTAATGGACGTGTTAATTACAACCTCATACAAAGTGGATGTTTATTCAGTCAGGGAAAATGACAGTCACTAAAACATCGCTAAGCTAATGAAACTGTGGTATTACTTTGAGTACTTCATACGTTCCTTGTTTCTGACTAGGGTGGGATTGTTTTTTTCTTTCAGACCGAGGAAAGCCACCCAATCAACTGGAAACCGGAAATCCTCAAGAGGAAAAGATTCTAGTTTTGCAACAAACAAAAAAATACATTAATTCATTTCTGTTGTCAATATTCCCATCATTTTTTAAAGAAGAATATTTGCGCAAAAACAAGTTGGCTTTTATTTTTACTGTAATTTTGGGGGGTTTCAAAGTAGTCCTTATTCTAAGTACCATTTTGCCATCTTCAATGTACAATGTTAGTCTAACAAAGCAGCCATTTTGGACAGTCAATAACCTTCCCGAATGTTTGTTCTTGATGATGAATGCTCTCTCATATCTCTGGTCACTCTCGTCCACCATGAGAAGCCACTTCTCAGCTCCGTAAGAGCTCGCCTTAGTTTACACATAGTCCCCACTCGGGTCAAATCTAGTAAACGTGTGGAAAATTCCAAGATTTTCTCATCATTAGAAAGGTTTACTTTTATTTCTTTATTTCAGAAACACCAACTGTATATACAAGAGAAACGTAATTTGTTGTGCAATCTGGTGTATGAAATAAATCACTATGATTAACAGAACCATTAAAAAAAAAACATGTTGCATCTCATTTAGAATTTCCGTGAAGAGTGACTCACCCATGTAACCATTGGTGACAACATTCCCATCGTGTTTGGAGCTGTTTGCATTGATCTCCCAGTATCCGTCATCTCCTGGGTGGTCCTGGAGCTCAACTGTATTCCTGGTTTCACTGATAACATGGAACTTCTGCTCACCTGTTAGACAAAGCAGATGTTCACTGTAACAAAACTACTTTATACGGTAATTTGGGGTATTATCAACAGTGAAATACTCAGTTTTACTGTAGCATATTGTAAATTGTGGGAAAATGTGGGCGGGGAAATAATTGGTCTATTTTGAGTGGTACTATAATTCCAACCCACATAATACAGTATCTGTACTGTATCATTGGGAGTGCCAAAAATGGTATTGTTGTTTCTGGCTTATTAACACATTTGAGGCTTTGTAAGAGGCTATATTGCACCTGTGAGTTTGAATGCTGTACCAATTTAAGTCCTATATGGTTATAGTGCCCCATCAATGTAAAATGTATAGGGGACAGATTGGAGTGGGGCGAGTCCTCAACCTGAAATGGTTGCACATTTTGCCATGTCCTGTGTTCTGTTTTCCCCTGTAGTCGCTGCCAGTTTGGAAGCTTCCAGAAGTGCAAACGTTATAAGACACCAACTATTCATTAATATGCAGTAATGTGTAAACACTTAGCAGCCAACCTGCTTGCACCAATCCCTTGTAATTACAGTAAACCATTTTTAACATTCATTATGATTATGCTAATATTCACTTTTCTAACAGTATAATAATCAATGTTACGGTATTGTACTGTCATTACACAGTACTTGCTTTGATACTGTATTTATATTACAGAATTTGACTTGCCACAGTAAGTTACTGTCAAATTCAGCAACCCCTTTACAGTGTAAATTAACTCACCAACGTGCATTAAAGGGGAAATATGCAGTTTCTACATCAATTGTTAGCCTTTTAAATGAATTATAAATACCCATTCATTCTTGAAGAATATAACTCATAAATCCAGTCCACTTTGATATCTTGATAATATGCAGCTCTTAAAAGGGCAAGTTCACAGATGAAACAACAAAACGAATTCCCTGCCTCTGTTTTGGTAACAACTGAGTGATGGGCCTGGAGAAATGTAAACACTCTCAGATGAATAGACAGCTATG
This sequence comes from Oncorhynchus gorbuscha, assembly GCF_021184085.1. Classification (NCBI taxonomy): domain Eukaryota; kingdom Metazoa; phylum Chordata; class Actinopteri; order Salmoniformes; family Salmonidae; genus Oncorhynchus; species Oncorhynchus gorbuscha. The sequence goes on along the minus strand of NC_060196.1, from coordinate 13,000,121 downwards.
GTTACAAGGACTGACCATCAGTGATATAAAAATGAATGTTTTAACCATGATATGAGGCTATACAGTGTTTGTTCACTTTAACAATGTTTACAAACATTGGCGAAAAACAAGCTTATATTTTGGGTTCTCAAGGAGTGTGACAGTTGAACTGAACTCATAAGTTATTCAAGAATCAATGGATATATATATATATATATACACTACTGGTCAAAAGTTTTAGAACAGCTACTCATTCAAGGGTTTTTACTTTTTACCATGTTCTACATTGTAGAATAATGGTGAAGGCATCAAAACGATTAAATAACATACAGTGACATGCAGACACAAACCCATGTTCAAGATTAAACTGATCCTCTCTTGCCCCACAGCTCTCACAGAGAAAAGAGGACATTGATTGTTTTCTTTAATTAGTATGCAAAAGGTTGAACAATTCTGTTAAATAACAAAAACTCATGAAGGGAATAGAGATACAATAATAGGGAAGCACGTTTTCTATGGATACAGTTTTACAAACTCAGTAAGCAGTAATGACTCAACGTTGCCACAATGTAGGGATTGTCAGTTATGATCATGCATTGCCTCTGACATGACAACTTCAGTACTTGTAGGCCCTGCCTTTCATACATTAGAGTAATATCAAACATCCTCAGAGTAAGTGGCTCATTCATATTTGATCCACCGTAGTAACCTGATCCTGTTATCGGGCGTGGGACAACAGCTTGCACAAATTTAGAATAAAAAATAATGTCCTTGCAAGAAGACTTTGAACAAGGTATGATGGAGTTATTTCAGACATGAAAAGTGCCTGTTATGCTGGTCAGTTTTGCCAAAGCACAGCCCCCACACAACTAGAGGGATATCTTCAACCGCCAACTTACCATCCTGAGACAAGGCCGAGTATAGCCCAAAAGATCTCCGCCACGGCACAAACCAAGGGGGTGGGCGCCAACCCAGACAGGAAGACCACATCAGTGACTCAACCCACTCAAGTGATGCACCCCTCCTAGGGACGGCATGGAAGAGCACCAGTAAGCCATTGACTCAGCCCCTGTAATAGGGTTAGAGGCAGAGAATCCCAGTTGAGAGAGGGGAACCGGCTAGGCAGAGACAGCAAGGGCGCTTCGTTGCTCCAGAGCCTTTCCGTTCACCTTCACACTCCTGGGCCAGACTACACTCAATCATAGGACCTACTGAAGAGATGAGTCTTCAGTAAAGACTTAATGGTCGAGACCGAGTCTGCGTCTCACATGGGTAGGCAGACCATTCCATAAAAATGGAGCTCTATAGGAGAAAGCCCTGCCTCCAGTTGTTTGCTTAGAAATTCTAATGACAATTAGGAGGCCTGCGTCTTGTGACCGTAGCGTACGTGTAGGTATGTACGGCAGGACCAAATTGGAAAGCTGGGTAGGAGCAAGCCCATGTTATGCTGTGAAGGTTAGCAGTAGAACCTTGAAATCAGCACTTGCCTTAACAGTAAGCCAGTGTAGGGAGGCTAGCATGGTATAATATGATCACATTTTTTGGTTCTCGTCAGGATTCTAACAGCCGTATTTAGCACTAACTGAAGTTTATTTAGTGCTTTATCCGGGTAGCTGGAAAGTAGAGCATTGCAGTAGTCCAACCTAGAAGTAACAAAAGCATGGATTCATTTTTCTGCATCAGTTTTGGACAGAAAGTTTCAGATTTTTGCAATGTTTCGTAGATGGGGAAAAAAGCTGTCCTTGAAACAGTCTTGATATGTTCTTCAAAAGAGAGATGAGGGTCCAGAGTAACACCAAGGTCCTTCAGTTTTATTTGAGAAAACTGTACAGCCATTAAGATTAATTGTCAGATTCAACAGATCTCTTTGTTTCTTGGGACCTAAAACAAGCATCTGTTTTGTCCGAGTTTAAAAGTAAAACATTTGCAGCCATCCACTTCCTAATGCCTGAAACACAGGCTTCTAACGAGAGCAATTTTGGGGCTTCACTATGTTTCATTGAAATGTATAGCTGTGTGTCATCCGCATATCAGTGAAAGTTAACATTATGTTTTCGAATGACATCCCCAAGAGGTAAAATATATAGTGAAAACAATAGTGGTCCTAAAACGGAACCTTGAGGAACACTGAAATTTACAGTTGATTTTTCAGAGGACAAACCATTCACAGAGACAAACTGATATCTTTCCCGGCAGATAAGATCTAAACCAGGCCAGAACATGTCTGTGTAGACCAATTTGGGTTTCCAATCTCTCCAAATGAATGTGGTGATCGATGGTATCAATAGCAGCACTAAGGTCGAGCAGCATGAGGACAGATGCAGAGCCTCGGTCTGACGCCATTAAAAGGTCATTTACCACCTTCACAAGTGCGGTCTCAGTGCTAGGATGGGGTCTAAACCCAGAATGAAGCATTTCGTATACATTGTTTGTCTTCAGGAAGGCAGTGAGTTGCTACGCAACAGCTTTTTCTAAAATGTTTGAGAGGAATGGAAGATTCCATATAGGCCGATAGTTTATTATATTTTATGGGTCAAGGCTTGGCTTTTTCAAGAGAGGCTTTATTACTGACACTTTTAGTGAGTTTGGTACACATCGGTGGATAGAGAGCCGTTTATTATGTTCAACATAGGAGGGCCAAGCACAGGAAGCAGCTCTTTCAGTAGTTTAGTTGGAATATGGTCCAGTATGCAGCTTGAAGGTTTAGAGACCATGATTATTTTCATCATTGTGTCAAGAGACATAGTACTAAAACACTTGAATGTCGCCCTTGATCCTAGGTCCTGGCAAAGTTGCGCAGACTCAGGACTACTGAGCTTTGGAGGAATACACAGATTTAAAGAGGAGTCTGTCATTTGCTTTCTATTGATCATGATCTTTTCCTCAAAGAAGTTCATGAATTTATTACTGCTGAAGTGAAAGCCATCCTCTCTTGGGGAATGCTGCTTATTAGTTAGTTTTGCGACAGTATCAAAAATACATTTTGGATTGTTCTTATTTTCCTCAATTAAGTTGGAAAAATAGGATGATCGAGCAGCAGTGATGCTGCACGGTACTGTCTTTCCAAGCTAGTCGGAAGACTTCCAGTTTTGTGTGGCGCCAATTCCGTTCCAATTTTCTGAAGCTTGCTTCAGAGCTCTGGTATTCTGTATACCAGGGAGCTAGTTTCTTATGACAGATGTTTTTAGTTTTTAGATGGAACTGCATCTAGGGTATTGGTTTTAGGTTGTAGTTATTATAGGACTATTTTCCTCTATACCATTTGTATTTCATTAACCTTTGACTAATTGATGTTCTTATAGGCACTTTAGTATTGCCAGTATTGCCAGTGTAACAGTATAGCTTCCGTCCCTCTCCCATGCAGAGCAAGGGGAACAACCACTCCAAGTCTCAGAGTGAGTGACGTTTGAAACGCTATTAGCGCACACCCCGCTAACCATTTCACATCGGTTACACCAGCCTCATCTCGGGAGTTGATAGGCTTGAAGTCATAAACAGTGCAATGCTTGATGCACATTGAAGAGCTGCTGGCAAAACGCACGAAAGTGCTGTTTGAATGAATGCTTATGAGCCTGCTGCTGCCTACCACCGCTCAGTCAGATACTTGTATGCTCAGTCAGATTATATGCAACGCAGGACACACTAGATAAACTAGTAATATCATCAACCATGTGTAGTTAACTAGGCAGTCAGTCTCCTTGTGGAGTGCAACGAGAGGCAGGTTGTTATAGCGTTGGACTAGTTAACTGTAAGGTTGCAAGATTGATCACTCGAGCTGACAAGGTGAAAATCTGTCGTTCTTCCCCTGAACGAGGCAGTTAACCCACAGTTCCTAGGCTGTCATTGAAAATAAGAATGTGTTCTTAACTGACTTGCCTAGTTAAATAAATTAAAATAAATCGTTCAAATCTGTGTCCAAAAATACCGATTTCCGATTTCCGGCCCTAATTAAATCGGCCACTGACGATTAATCGGTCGACCTCTAACTTATAGCACGACTTTTGATACTCCTTGGTTGGGATCTGAGCAGATTATTTGTTGCGATTGCAAACGTAATAAAATGGTGGTCCGATAGTCCAGGATTATGAGGAAAAAATTAAGATCCACAACATTTATTCCATGGGACAAAACTAGGTCCAGAATATGACTGTGGCAGTGAGTAGGTCCAGAGACATGTTGGACAAAACCCATTGAGTCAATGATGGCTCCGAAAGCCTTTTGGAGTGGGTCTGTGGACTTTTCCATGTGAATATTAAAGTCACCAAAAATTTGAATATTATCTGCTATGACTACAATGTCCGATAGGAATTCAGGGAACTCAGTGAGGAACGCTGTATATGGCCCAGGAGGCCTGTAAACAGTAGCTATAAAAAGTGATTGAGTAGGCTGCATAGATATCATGACTAGAAGCTCAAAAGACAAAAACTTAGTTGTTGTTTTTTGTAATACGCTTCCTATCGGTTTGGCAATTTCCGGTCAGTCTAGTCGAACCAGGGACCCTCTGCACACATCAACAACTGACACCCACGAAGCATCGTTACCTATCGCTCCACAAAAGCCACGGCCCTTGCAGAGCAAGGGGAACAACTACTTCAGGTCTCAGAGCGAGTGACGTCACCGATTGAAACGCTATTAGTGCGCACCACCGCTAACTAGCTAGCCATTTCACATCGGTTACACTCACCCCCCTTTTGACCTCCTCCTTTTCCGCAGCAACCAGTGATCCGGGTCACGGCACCAATGTAACAGTATAGCTTTCGTCCGTCCCCTCGCCCCTACCCGTGCTCGAACTAGGGACCCTCTGCACACATCAACAGTCACCCTCGACGCATCGTTACCCATCGTTACCCATCAGTTGTTGATGTGTGAGTAAGGAAATAATTCCAGACTGCTTGAAAATCTCCTTGTCACTCACAGATCCAGCACACAAGGATGACACAAAAGCGACAGCTCCATGTGGTGACATTCCCAACATGCCCTTAAAGGTACAGAGTGACTTGAAGGAAGAAAACACTTCACTCTGCAGTAGTAGTGAAGATGGTGTTTGGCAGCGGAGTTCAGTGCAGTCGATCACTACCTGGGTGTCTGGATAGTCCTTGAACTGGTAGGTGGGCTTTGATGGTTTTCTTGGGATCCATATCCGTGCTGATCCAAGCAGACAGTAGAGGAAGTTGGCCCAAGAGATGATAATCCGGCTCACTGTCGATTGGTGGATGCTGAACCGATGGGCCAAATCCTTCTGCTTCAGACCCAGCGACAGATGAGTCATAAACAAGAAGAACTCATCGATTGGTGGCAGTGTCTGAACGTAAAGAAACCCATTTTAGTACAATAGTCCTTATATTCGGTCCCTAACAAAAAATTAAATTATATTTAACAATTACAGTAAGATCAAATAATATACTCTTAAGTATTTAATGAAGTTGTCCCTTACCGGTTTTCTTCGAGTAACACTTGTTTCAGATGGATTGGTGCTTGTGACTCTTATAAACTTGGTCTCTGCTGCCCGCTCAATCAAGTGCCAGAAGGTCATCAAGTGGGTATAGCTTGCAAATCTAAAGATGGAGTATTTGAATACCAAAAAGGCTCATTACTGTTATTGCCCATCTTCTCTAAGCCCTAGCACTAGACATGACCTACCTGCTATTGTAGCCTGTTTTCTTGTTACTGCAATCCGTACTGTAATTCACAGCAGCTATCATCACAGCAGTGAATTTGTTTTCAATGTTCTGTTATTTAACCTGGAAAGTGGACTAAGAACCAAATCTTATTTGAAGCAACGACCTGGGAGCATTTTTGGGGGTTAACTGAAAAATAATGTAAAGACAATATACATTCAATGTGCCTACTTTGGGTAAGATATGCTAGCCCAGTATCAAATAACAATGAACATGTACTTAAAGGTAAGATGGACTTTAGGATAATAATACTAATAATTAATAGTAAATAATAATAATGCTGGATAATAAATTCTTACTGTACCTTGTGTAAAAACGTATATCATCGTCAGATCCAGCAAGCCGCGTTGGGTGGTCAGTTTCTCCAGCTTGGCTCGAAGCTCCTCAATTTCTCTTACGTGCTCATGGATCAAATCAAATCAAATCAAATCAAATTTTATTTGTCACATACACATGGTTAGCAGATGTTAATGCGAGTGTAGCGAAATGCTTGTGCTTCTAGTTCCGACAATGCAGTGATAACCAACAAGTAATCTAACTAACAATTCCAAAACTACTGTCTTATACACAGTGTAAGGGGATAAGGAACATGTACATAAGGATATATGAATGAGTGATGGTACAGAGCAGCATACAGTAGATGGTATCGAGTACAGTATATACATATGAGATGAGTGTGTAGACAAAGTAAACAAAGTGGCATAGTTAAAGTGGCTAGTGATACATGTGTTACATAAGGATGCAGTCGATGATGTAGAGTACAGTATATACATATGCATATGAGATGAATAATGTAGGGTAAGTAACATTATATAAGGTAGCATTGTTTAAAGTGGCTAGTGATATATTTACATCATTTCCCATCAATTCCCATTATTAAAGTGGCTGGAGTTGGATCAGTGTCAATGACAGTGTGTTGGCAGCAGCCACTCAGTGTTAGTGGTGGCTGTTTAACAGTCTGATGGCCTTGAGATAGAAGCTGTTTTTCAGTCTCTCGGTCCCAGCTTTGATGCACCTGTACTGACCTCGCCTTCTGGATGATTGCGGGGTGAACAGGCAGTGGTTCGGGTGGTTGATGTCCTTGATGATCTTTATGGCCTTCCTGTAACAACGGGTGGTGTAGGTGTCCTGGAGGGCAGGTAGTTTGCCCCCGGTGATGCGTTGTGCAGTCCTCACTACCCTCTGGAGAGCCTTACGGTTGAGGGCGGAGCAGTTGCCGTACCAGGCGGTGATACAGCCCGCCAGGATGCTCTCGATTGTGCATCTGTAGAAGTTTGAGTGCTTTTGGTGACAAGCCGAATTTCTTCAGCCTCCTGAGGTTGAATAGGCGCTGCTGCGCCTTCTTCACGACGCTGTCAGTGTGAGTGGACCAATTCAGTTTGTCTGTGATGTGTATGCCGAGGAACTTAAAACTAGCTACCCTCTCCACTACTGTTCCATCGATGTGGATAGGGGGTGTTCCCTCTGCTGTTTCCTGAAGTCCACAATCATCTCCTTAGTTTTGTTGACGTTGAGTGTGAGGTTATTTTCCTGACACCACACTCCGAGGGCCCTCACCTCCTCCCTGTAGGCCGTCTCGTCGTTGTTGGTAATCAAGCCTACCACTGTTGTGTCGTCCGCAAACTTGATGATTGAGTTGGAGGCGTGCGTGGCCACGCAGTCGTGGGTGAACAGGGAGTACAGGAGAGGGCTCAGAACGCACCCTTGTGGGGCCCCCGTGTTGAGGATCAGCGGGGAGGAGATGTTGTTGCCTACCCTCACCACCTGGGGGCGGCCCGTCAGGAAGTCCAGTACCCAGTTGCACAGGGCGGGGTCGAGACCCAGGGTCTCGAGCTTGATGACGAGCTTGGAGGGTACTATGGTGTTGAATGCCGAGCTGTAGTCGATGAACAGCATTCTCACATAGGTATTCCTCTTGTCCAGGTGGGTTAGGGCAGTGTGCAGTGTGGTTGAGATTGCATCGTCTGTGGACCTATTTGGGCGGTAAGCAAATTGGAGTGGGTCTAGGGTGTCAGGTAGGGTGGAGGTGATATGGTCCTTGACTAGTCTCTCAAAGCACTTCATGATGACGGAAGTGAGTGCTACGGGGCGGTAGTCGTTTAGCTCAGTTACCTTAGCTTTCTTGGGAACAGGAACAATGGTGGCCCTCTTGAAGCATGTGGGAACAGCAGACTGGTATAGGGATTGATTGAATATGTCCGTAAACACACCGGCCAGCTGGTCTGCGCATGCTCTGAGGGCGCGGCTGGGGATGCCGTCTGGGCCTGCAGCCTTGCGAGGGTTAACACGTTTAAATGTCTTACTCACCTCAGCTGCAGTGAAGGAGAGACCGCATGTTTCCGTTGCAGGCCGTGTCAGTGGCACTGTATTGTCCTCAAAGCGGGCAAAAATGGCCCTGGCCATTAGGGCCAGGGCCATGTCCAGGGCTGCGGGTTCAGGGACTGCACAGTAATCATGGGTCTGGACCGGATCAGAGACGGCACAGTCCATAGGCAGCGCACCTGGTTCTTCATCCCCCTCCGTTGGAGCAGGAGGTTTCAGTCTTCTTTCCCAAACATCAGGTCTCTTTTTAATGTGCCAGTTCACCGCGAAGACAGTAGGAACAACACCTCTTTTTAGGTATTGTCGCCCTCCAATTTTCCCTCAACAAAGTCACTTTTGATGAAATGTGTACTACACACCTTTGTGTGTTTGGTGACAGTAAAGTTGTCACGACGTACTGCCACCAACCACCTTTTTCTGAGCTCTACGTCGACCGGGAAACGATGGAAGCTCACAATACCATTACATTTGGAATAAACTGAACACAGAGGCACTGAACAATGTTCAGTAATTTAAACATAGTCATTGCTAACTATTTCAGTCAGAGATGCATCGACGATAGCTAGTAAGCTAATGCTAAAAACAATATCAGAACTCACTCCGGAAGTCATCAACGCGATCGGAAGTAAATTAGAACGTTGGAGGCGGTATAATGCATAGAGCCTATTAGAAGGCATCATGTTATGTGACTACTTAGCTTCGGCTGTTGGAAGTCTTGACGAACAATGTCCGGAGTAAAAACAGTTGAGTGAAGGAAAAAATAAAAATATAAACGGTAATTCAAAAGTAAAAACCGTAAAGTTGTCAGGTAGCAAAGTAAGGTTGGCAACAAAACGCACAGCCGCACACGTAAACAAGTCTGCAAGTTGTGACCGGAAATGACGCTTAGGGATTCGACAAGACTCAACTAGTCTATTGTAGAATTCTATTGTAGTTGTTGATTTTAGAATACCTTCAATACATCTGCAGTAATTCCTTGTCTAGCATTTCTGATTCACACTTTTGTATCAAGAATGTTTCATGCATGAAGAGAGATCAGCCATGTGAAGGGTTAATTCTGTTCCAGAGCACAGAGCAGCACTGGGTGGGGAGGTGCATGCAACGTCACTTGAAGTGTTACTGAAGTGTGTAGAGGTACTGTAAGTTGCCCACAAATGCAAACAGTCTCACACTCTTGTGGAAAATCTAAGACAGTACCGATAAATCGGAGAAAGTGCCCACCTCTTTCACACACAGATACAGGTGAGCACAGATTTACAAGGGCAGGTGAAGATGCATTCTAGTGTGTGAATTCTTGTATTCTAATGAATTCCTTTATTCTCCAGTTTTTGACTACAGTACCTATGTTTAACTTTATTTTGTACATTTACTGATTCATACTGTATGTTGTATGGTTAAACAACTTTAATCAACATTGGTTAGATTTTCAAAATGCCATGTTGACAGTGGCACTAAAACTATCGAGAGCTGACTCTTTCCAGGAAATAATTTATAGTTCCACCTTCTCTCTCTAGATATGGCTTCCTCCAGCAGTCTCCTATCTGAAGAGCAGTTCCTATGTTCTATATGTCTGGATGTGTTCACTGAGCCAGTCACCACTTCATGTGGACACAACTTTTGCATGGCCTGTATCAGAACGTACTGGAATAGCAAGGACCTGTACCAATGTCCACTGTGTCAGGAGAAATTCTCCAGACGGCCTACACTTCGTGTCAACACAACTTTCAGAGAGGTTGTAGAGAATTTTAAAAAGAGGAGAGAAAAGGGTAGACATGGGCCCCCTCCTAAACCTGGAAATGTTGCCTGTGACGTCTGCACTGGGATGAAGCGCAAGGCCTTGAAGTCCTGCCTGGTGTGTCTGACCTCTTACTGTGAGACTCACCTGGAGCCTCATCAGATAGCCTCACCCTTAAAGAGACACAAACTGATCAACCCTGTGGAGAATCTGGAAGACAGGATGTGTAAGAAGCATGACAGACTCCTGGAGTTGTTCTGTAGGACTGACCAGACATGTGTGTGTCAGTTCTGCACTGAGGCAGACCACAAGACTCATGACACTGTCTCTATAGAGGAAGAGTGTGGAGAGAGGAAGGCTCAGCTGGGGAAAACTGAGGCGGAAGTGCAGCTGATTATCCAGGACCGACAGAAGAATGTTAAACAGATCACAACCTCAGTAGATCTCAGCAAGAAGGATGCAAAGAGAAAGATAGAAAACAGTGTACAAGTCTTTACTTCTCTGGTGCGCTCCATTGAGAAAAGCCAAGCTGAGCTTGTTGAGGTGATTGAGGAGAGGCAGAAAGCAGTAGAGAGGCAGGCTGAAGGGTTCATTAACGAACTGGAGCAGGAAATCACTGAGCTAAAGAGGAGAAGCACTGATCTGAGGCAGCTCTCACAGACTGAGGACCACCTCCAACTTCTCCAGAACTTCCCATCACTAGTGTACAAACCTCCACCCACCAAGAACATGTCTGAGATCAGTGTTCACTGTGATCTGTGTGTGGGGACTGTGATGAGAGTAGTGTCTCAGCTGGAAGAGACACTGAATAAAGAGATGGAGAAGCTTCCTGAAGTCAAACTGAAGAGGATTCAGCAGTATGCAGTGGATGTGACTCTGGACCCTGATACAGCACATCACAAACTCATCCTGTCTGAAGATGGAAAACAAGTGAGAACTGGAGACACACCACATAATCGTCCTGACAATCCAAAAAGGTTTTACGGTCATCGATTTGTCCTTGGAAAGGATGGCTTCTCAACAGGCAGATTTTACTATGAGGTGATTGTTAAGGGGAAGGCTAGATGGAATTTAGGAGTGGTCAGAGAGTCCATAGAAAGGAAGGGGATCATTATACTGAGACCTGAGGATGGACTCTGGACTGTGTCCCGAAGGGACGTAAATGTGTACGTGAGCTGGATCTTTCCCCCTGTCCTCCTCTCCCTGAGAAAGAAGCCCCAGAAGGTGGGGGTGTTTGTGGACTATGAGGAGGGTCTGGTCTCCTTTTATGATGTGGAGGCCAGGTCTCATATCTCATCTTTCACTGGCTGCACCTTTACAGAGAAACTCTTTCCATACTTCGGCCCCTCTGATAATGATGATGGTCAAAACTCAGCGCCTCTCATCATCTCTCCTGTCAATCACACACACTGATTAAACAACGGAAAGGGAATGGATCATTCATTAATTGCATTAATAAATCATTAAATATATCAATTTAGAAATGACTATATTTAGTCAGTCGACATGACACATGATTATATTTTCCATGGATGTCCTCCGAAATCTCATCATCAAATGAAAAGTGAAACCTCTTTACTCTGTTAGGGACAGATTGAATATTACTAGGAGACGGGTGGTCCAAAATAGGGGAGGGTTGTCCAACCTTTTTTATTGCTTTGGGGATGGTTGTGTGTTTTCTTTTTGGGGGGAAGGGGGGTAGTGCAATCTTTCCTCGTTTACATCCAGCATTCTGCTCGTATTGTAACGGCGTTCGTCTGTTGAAAGAAGAGAGTCGGACCGAAATGCAGCGTGTAGGTTACTCATGACTTTAATGAAAGAATCGCGGTACATAAAATAACTGAAACTAAATACAAAAACAACAGAACGGAACGTGAAACTAATTACAGCCTATCTGGTGACTACAACACAGAGACAGGAACAAACACCCACGAAATACAAAGCGAACTCAGGCTACCTAAATACGGTTCCCAATCCGAGACAACGAGAATCACCTGACTCCAATTGAGAACCGCCTCAGGCAGCCAAGCCTAACTAGACACACCCCTAATCATACACAATCCCAATGCTAATAAAACCCCAATACGAACCCAACACATAAACCCATGTCACACCCTGGCCTGACCAAAATATATAACGAAAACGCAAAACATATTAACCAAGGCGTGACACGTATTCTCTCTATAAACAATGACTTACTTTTGATATTACCCTAATAAAGTTTTGAGATGTTTGGGAAATTTGGTATGGTTTGTCTATTATTAAGCTTTAGCTACTGCAGGCCTTTGATGTGATGGCAGTGCGCCCGGGCTTTTTAAACTGATTTCGACAGTTGAATTTGAGGTGAGGAAGACTTTCATGCCAACCAGAGTTTCCCCTATAATCTAACAATATAATGCTCATCTTTATACAAAATATTTGGATCGAAAATCTATGAATTACCCTCCTTCGGTACATCTATTTCTGTATAACAGACGCGGTAGCCATCTGACATAAAGAGATGCACTAATACCAGCAGCCCCAAACTTCTAAAGAATGAGCTACCAGCCAAACAAGCTGATAAGAATTGCACTTAAACTCCCCCCTCATATTTGTCTGGATGTTGAAAATGTTTTGTCTATCTTTGTAATATGTCTGTATCTATCTCATTATATATGTGCATGTAGTTATGGAAATAAGTCCCTGACTTTATTGATCAATCCCGCTCATTTAAAAAAATCTTTGTTTATGTGTTTTTTTAAACTGACAAATAAAATCAATCAATCCAAACTGTGCAGCGGCCAATTGGTGAATAGAAAGAGACATCTGTTACAAAACACCTTAAAAGTTTTGTAACGTTCAGAGATTGCCAAGCCTTCAATAACGGGTAAGCCTACAAGGTTGCAAGGGATGTATTTTATGATTGTTGAGAGTGACATAGTCTGTTTATTTTGTTGTTGAAAATGCATGCCATGATATTGAAGTGCTCGAAGTCAGTATGCTTTGTTTATTGGTTGAGTGGTGCACTGTAGCTGTGCGTAGGTAAATCACTGGGGAAGCCAAGCTAGAAAAAAAGGCATATTACAACAATTATGATAATTGTGTTGTTTGGTGTATAACATGATAATTCATATGCCTTGCCAGCGTGATATATACAGTGGGGCAAAACAAGTATTTAATCAGCCACCAATTGTGCATGTTCTCCCACTTAAAAAGACAAGAGAGGCCTGTAATTTTCATCATAGGTACACTTCAACTATGACAGACAAAATGAAAAAAGAAAATCCAGAAAATCACATTGTAGGATTTTTATGAATTTATTTGCAAATTATGGTGGAAAATAAGTATTTGGTCAATAACAAAAGTTTATCTCAATACTTTGTTATATACCCATTGTTGGAAATGACAGAGGTCAAACTATTTTTGTAAATCTTTTTCACACACTGTTGCTGGTATTTTGGCCCATTCCTCCATGCAGATCTCCTCTAGAGCAGTGATGTTTTTGGGGCTGTTGCTGGGCAACACGGACTTTCAACTCCCTCCAAAGATTTTCTATGGGGTTGAGATCTGGAGACTGGCTAGGCCACTCTAGGACCTTGAAATGCTTCTTACGAAGCCACTCCTTCGTTGCCCGGGTGGTGTGTTTGGGATCATTGTCATGCTGAAAGAACCAGCCACGTTTCATCTTCAATGCCCTTGCTGTTGGAAGGAGGTTTTCACTCAAAATCTCACAATACATGGCCCCATTCATTCTTTCCTTTACACAGATCATCCTGTTCCCTTTGCAGAAAAACAGCCCCAAAGCATGATGTTTCCACCTCCATGCTTCACAGTAGGTATGGTGTTCTTTGGATGCAACTCGGCATTCTTTGTCCTCCAAACACGACAAGTTGAGTTTTTACCAAAAAGTTATATTTTGGTTTCATCTGACCATATGACATTCTCCCAATCTTCTCCTGGATCATCCAAATGCTCTCTAGCAAACTTGACCCCACGGGGTGAGATCTTGCGTGGAGCCCCAGATCAAGGGAGATTATCAGTGGTCTTGTATATATATATATATATGCCATTTAGCAGACGCTTTTATCCAAAGCGACTTACAGTCATGTGTGCATACATTCTACATATGGGTGGTCCCGGGGATCGAACCCACTACCCTGGCATTACAAGCGCCATGCTCTACCAACTGAGCTACACAGGACCATTGTATGTCTTCCATTTCCTAATAATTGCTCCCACGGTTGATTTCTTCAAACCAAGCTGCTTACCTATTGCAGATTCAGTCTTCCCAGCATGGAGAAGGTCTACAATTTTGTTTCTGGTGTCCTTTGACAGCTCTTTGGTCTTGGCCATAGTGGAGTTTGGAGTGTGACTGTTTGAGGTTGTGGACAGGTGTCTTTTATACTGATAAGTTCAAACAGGTGCCATTAATACAGGTAATGAGTGGAGGACAGAGGAGCCTCTTAAAGAAGAAGTTACAGGTCTGTGAGAGCCAGAAATCTTGCTTGTATGTAGGTGACCAAATACTTATTTTCCACCATACTTTGCAAATAAATTCATTACAAATCCTACAATGTGATTTTCTGGATTTTTTTCTTCTCCTTTTGTCTGTCATACCCCACTGTATATCCCACTACCCTATCACATGGAAACACCAGCAGGATCACTGGCATAAGGGGGCGAGTAGCACCATCCTTTGTAAGTTCTAAATAGACAGTACACAGATAGGTCCCTGTGCTGAATGAAATAGCGTCTGATTCCTCTGGCCGTGTAGAACTAAGGCAGGGAATGCAACACAGAACCAGTGTCTACTGAGTAATCCACATAGATGTGCACCCGATCATAGGCAGTTCATTCTCAATTACTGTCACGTCAATTGTCTTTCAAAACGTGGTGTCGCTGTCATCTTTCAAATAAACACAACCAAGATATATGTATGTGCAAGACATATTTTATTTCAAGGCAATAGAGATATACAGTTGGCTGATAGAAAAGTAGAAAAGGGTAGGTACAAAAGGGTATACACATTACTCAGGTGTAATATGGTCGATTAAAGTAAGGTATAAAATCGTACACACGTGAAATTGGTAACAATATACAAACATCATTGCTCTACATTAAAGGAAACTGTAATACTCTATGGTTGTGGACACGCGAGTGAGACCAATACCATCATCGCCACTGTTGTGGAAGGAGCTAAACTCCTCAACAATATCGATGTAATTACCTCCTGAATTACCATCTGAGGGGCATGTGAACATGTTATTGGCATTCCTGCCATTGACAACTGCTATCATCTTTGGCCCGTTGCTGGGCCAGGTGAGGTGTTACTGTTTCCATCCCAATCCTGGAGGCCAACAAAGCTATGACATGGACCAAAGTAGTCCAGGTTATATCGGCTGGGACCAGGCACGGGTTCTTCATAGGTGACAGCCGCTTCGGATTGTGGTGGTGTGGGGAACAATGTCCTTTGCGACTGTAAAGATGTCACTGGCTTGAGTTTGAACCCGTGTATATCAACAGTCTACTGTGACGTTTTAGGCACTTGAGATGCTGGTTGTTCGGGATGTAGGACCCTGGCCTCCTGCGGCGTTCAAGGCACTTGATGAAACGTTTCCAGCTGCACCTCAACCTGCTGGGCCTCTAGAGGCTGTGCCGACTGATGTTGTTGTTGAAATACATATTCACCACAGACCCTCTCAAGAGCAAACATGGAGTTGTCTGGGTACCCGAGAGGGTCCATGTCACCAATACAGGCATTGAAGGCGTTGAGTTCCACATCTTTAGGCTGGGTTACCACATTAGAGATGGCGCTTGAAGGTGGTATCATAGTGGGAAGGGGATCGGTTGTAGCAGAAAATATTGAACCTGGACAAGAGTCAACGTTCAACTGTGGCCTACTGAAATGCGGCTCGGGAGGAAATAGAATTGAGACACTTCACACTCTTGAAAGGCGTTTGCATATTCCCCCTCGGTTAGCATATCATCCGGAACTCTCTCGGTACCCCTGTAACACAAGGCAGAAACAAGTCACCCCTCTACCTAAAGGCAATAGATTACTGTTCAGTAATAACACAATGTGTGTGATAGATACACTTACGTGACACATGTCATGCTATCAAGGGCAGCATCAACCTCCTCTGATGTATCACACCCAGACATGGCTGTGATGCTATCCACGGCAGTCTCAGGTTCCTTTGAGGTAGCACACCCGGCCCTGGTTACGTGCTCTGTCGCAGAGACAACTTCATCAGCCCTATCTTGATACCCGGGCGCAGCTAATACAATTGCATGGTCAACTCTATATTCAGGCACATTGTGAGACATTTCACATGTTTCACCAATAGGTTGTTGGAACGATGGTTCAGTTGTAGACTGGGGCTTGGGTACAGCAGACACTACCTCCTTGGTCTGAGTCTCATCAGAGTCTGGGTCCTTGGTCTGTCTCATCAGAGTCTGGCTCCTCGGTCTGTGTCTCAGCAGATTCTGGGGTCTGAGTCGCAGCAGACACAGTCTCAGCGGACACTACCTCATTGGTCTGAGTCTCATCCAAGTCTGGCTCCTCGGTCTGCGTCTCAGCAGATTCTGGGGTCTGAGTCTCAGCGGACACTTCCTCCTTGGTCTGAGTCTCATCAGAGTCTGGCTCCTGGGTTTGCGTCGTGGGGGAATTAGGCACAGTGCATACCGTCCCAGAACAGGCAGCATCCTCTGTATACTGATACTCTGGCTCAGCAGATACACATGGTTCAGTATCAGCGTCTTGTTGGACTCCAGTCACTCTGGTACTTTTTTGTTTGATAGGTACACTATGTTTGACTGGAGAGGATACCCTTTCCGCGACATGTTTGGGTACAGAATTGTGACCGTCATCCTTGTCCTCATCGCGAGTGTGAACAGAGTCACTGGAGGAACTTGTGTCGCTTTCATCTCCGCTATCATCTGCACTGGATTCTGTAGGTACTTTTGTCCCGATTCCACTGCTGGAGTTGACGCTTTCATGTCCGCTATCATCTGCACTGGATTCTGTAGGTACTTTTGTCCCGATTCCACTGCTGGAGTTGACGCTTTCATCCCCGCTATCATCTGCACTGGGTTCTGTAGGTACTTTTGTCCCGATTCCACTGCTGGAGTTGACGCTTTCATGTCCGCTATCATCTGCACTGGGTTCTGTAGGTACTTTTGTCACGATTCCACTGCTGGAGTTGACGCTTTCATCTCCGCTATCATCTGCACCGGGTTCTCTAGGTAGGTTAGCCTCCTCATTGGTATCCGTGACATGGTGTAGAACCTCTGATGTGCCACTGTCTACTTCCTCACTGTTGTTCGGTCTCCTTTGTGAAGAAAACCTCTTTTCATATCTGCCAATCTTTGCCGATGTGACGCTGCTACCAAGACCACCATTGCGGCCGCTGCTACAGGAGACTTCGGGACACAACCTTTGAGCTTTAAGGCCTGTATTGGGTTCTTTGCTTCGCCTACAGTTGACAGAACAATGGGTCATGTCTCTGCTGTAGTAGGAGCATGATAAACGTTTTGTGGCCGTTTGTTGTACCGAGTTGGCGGTCCATTGTAAACCTTGGTCTTCGGTGACAGTCCTATGTCATGACTAACTTGTTGTAACCTGTTTTTGTCAGACCTACATCTTAAGTCAAAGGGTTGGGGGTGTCTAGGATACACAGGTACATTGTGTGGAACCAGAAGGTGGTGTTGATATGTGTTCTCTGTGTTATACAGCCTGTCATTAGAGACTCTTTCATGCCTCCTTCTCTGCTGTATGTTGCGCAAGGGAGAGGGTGTAGATTCTCTCAACTGTGTATATTCCTCAACTCTTAGGGCCATATTGTGATGCTGGTAGTACCATTCGCCTCTGTTATGGTATGTTGAATCAATGTCATGTGACATTCTATCTTTTGTTTCTCATTCTTGTTGTTTTGTAAAGTACATCACACTAGCACTGGACCATCTTCATGGTTCAGCTGCAAATATATACTGAATTATCCACTGTCTGTGTAACTAATCTTATATATGTAGCTGAGGCTCCTCCTAAAAGCTTCAAGGCCTTTGAAGTAATCATCACAATGTGGCATCAGGTAGACTATTTGTATCTTTCCTGTTTCACTGCTTAGGTGTCAACCTGAGGTGAGCTTGTTTCAATGTCTCACTGTGTATCCAACCAACTGCTGTTTCTACAGGCTTCCGATACGTACAACCGCTGCTGAATTGTCCATTCCGATGTTATGCACATAACCTCGAATTGTCCAATAACTCCCGAGTCGTCCAACCGCTGTTCATCGAACATTGCTCATACAATCCAAACAGAGCTGACACCTCCGGCCGCAGCTGGGTCTTCCAACCACTGTTACGCAGATGAAACTCACACTTTCCAAGTACACGTGGCTCACCCAACTAATGTTATCTCCACGGGGCTCAAACATCCAGAGCAAGGTAGATCGTCCAACCACTGTTATGTATATGGGGCTCGGAAACATCCGACACCTGCAGGGGTTTCCAACAGCTTTTATGTCAATGAAGCTCAGACTGTCCAAGTGTGAATGATTCACCCAGCTACTGCTATCTCCATGGTGAGCAAACATCCACACCAGAAATATAGGTCATTCGTTTAGCTATTTCAACTACAGAATAACAAGCTTTTCTGTTTGGGAGTCTAAGGTGGAAGCTGTTAGTAACTGATTGACTTTGGACCTGTTGCCGTGCTACCCAAACACGATCTGGTGTAAACAAGGGGGACCTTATCTATAAGGTATGTTTGTTCATCCAGCACATTTTCCGTGTGAACAGATACAATAAAGGTGACCTGCATGAGAACATTGGAGAGTGCTATATGTCTACCGGTTACACATTTAAATGATGGTAAGCGATAACGATGACTCTGACAAATCAATGGTCACGGGTCTATTACAGTTTTTTCCAACTGCTCACACACGTTTTTAAAACTGTCTCCTTTTTTTTTCAAAACTCTACACACAATTCCCAAAACTGCACCCACAGAATGCAAAATGTCTCACATCTCCTTCAAAATGTAACACTGCATTCAAAATGCCATAAACACATGTCAGAATGAAGCATTTGCGTCAAATGGCAAACACTGCTTTCATAATAGTACATTTTTGGATATACCATGTAAACAAATCTAAAGCTCTTTGGTCTTTCATAGGCTTATATCTACATTTCAATACAATGTTCTACAGTGAAAGTAATCTGCTGAGGGGTAACAAGTTCACTGTAAACACCAATGCAATGTAGAAACAGAAAATATTTATTAGGCCAAACATTACTGTTGTATACAGTAGCATACAACAAAACCATTAACATATGTAAACCAAAAATATTTTCTTTAGAATACAGTAAAGAACACAATTGTGTGTTTGGGGTCCCGGGGGGGGCAGTCACCAGTGCTAAGCTACGCTTCATCTCTTCTCCGGCCTTGGTCTGGCCACAATGCTTCGTCCACATCACAAGATACATTTTCTCCTGCCAAACATGGAGGGAAGTATCTCCTATCGTGGCGTATCCAACCTTGGACAGAGGCAACCTCTATGTCCCCACATGCGTCATCCATTGCCTGGAGAATCGGCATGCGGGCATAGGGTTGGCGATCAAACACTTTCCAGCGCCAGGCTGAGAAGAATTCCTCTATGGGATTTAGAAAAGATGAATATGGGGGTAGGTACAAAACTACAAATTGTGGATGGGTGGCAAACCAGTTTTGGACCAGAACAGCCCGGTGAAAACGAACATTGTCCCATAAAACCACAAATCTAGCAGGCTCCTGATCTGCATCAGGGACAAGCATTGTGTAAATTGCATCCAGAAAAGTGAGCATATGTGTTGTACGGACCCAGTGTGGCATTGTGATGGAGGACCCCGTTTTGAGTGATGGCAGCACACATAGTTATATTACCCCCACGCTGTCCAGGGGCATTGGTAATTGCCCTCTGTCCTATTACATTTCTTCTGCGGCGCCTGGTTTTGGTGAGGTTGAAGCCAACCTCATCCACATAAATAAATTCATGGCGATCCAGCTCCAATACTCTCTGTAACAGACAAAAGGATTTACAGATGAGTAAATATGGTATGTCTGAAGTACTGGAAGTAGTGTTGCATACATACCTCTACAAAGTCATGTCGCATATTCTTGACTCTGTCAGATTTTCTCTCGAATGGCACCTTGTAAAGTTGTTTCATCGTCACTCGGTGCCGTTGGAGGATGCGTTGTATGGTCAACAGGCTTACAGCATTGATGTTGTTAAATATGGTGTCATTATTCAAGATATGCTCTCTTATCTCTCGAATCCTAATTGCATTGTTGGCCAAAACCATATTTATAATTGCAGTCTTTTGTACATCTGTAAACAAGTGTCCTCATCCTCCATGATGTCTTTGCCTTTACACTCTGTACAGAATTCAAACACAGTATGTGTTCAGCATAGGAACTATAAACAATGTACAAAAAAATGTAGTACAGCATGATAACCAACCTCATTCATTCAATGCAGTGCAGTAAATGGATGGCTTAGAGTTACAAATGTTTATGCAATACTATACAGTCATATGTATTTTACAGTACATTACTGTAATGCTAAAATAGTAATTAGATAGTTGCATACCTGTTCTCATTTCTGAAGGTTTGAATTATGGACGCCACTGTAAATCGACTCAAGTTGGGCTGGACTCTCAGTCCAGCCTCTCTCATGGTCAACCGTGGTTGATCACATGATCAACTAGTGTTGCCCTAATCTCATCAGAGATGGCTCTCCTTCCTTCTCTTCTTTGCCCTCGTCCTCTTCTTCCTCTTCCTCTCCCTCCTACTCCTCTTGCTCTCTGTTCATTGTTGGCATCCATTGTTCAAAACAGGTAATCTGACCTTTGACCTATTTATAGGCCTATACTACAGTAAAGCAAAGATTGGTTAGTGATCAGTTAAGCTATTAGTGTTTGCACATGTGAGGAGTGTGTGTGTGACCTGGTGAATAAGTGTAGTATTTTGTTTGCTTGTGTTTGGAAAAGGAAAGCAAGTCACTTCCTGTTAGAGTTTTGTGTTTTAGGTAGAGAATTGTGTGTGTAGTGTTTTGAAAAACGCTTTTTATGCAATTGACAACTGAGTCAAAAGCTGAGAAATAGCTTATGGTTATGGATATTTGGTGTGTAGTTTTGCACTTTGAGTGAGAGGTGTGACATGAAAAGATGTGTAATTACAAAAGGCTGCACTTCATTATAATGCAAGTTGTACTCTACTTGTGTGTGTGTGTGTGTGTGTGTGTGTGTGTGTGTGTGTGTGTGTGTGTGTGTGTGTGTGTGTGCGTGCGTGCGTGCGTGCGTGCGTGCGTGCGTGCGTACGTGCGTGCGTGCGTGCGTACGTGAGACATGCACAGTATACATTGTTGTCACTCTGCTTTATTGAGCAGTATATCACAAAACAAATCAGTGGTACATATCAGCTGCAGCTCAATAGAGACATGTTGCAATGGCACATTTATAGAACTAATACTGTTCAGTGTAGTAAAACAGTTTATCATTGACTACATATCCTAGGGACTGAGGCCAGCTATGTACTTTTTCAACTGGTCTGCCAGGCTGTTTTGGTTCATTTCCCTCAGTGTTTTGTAAATGGTATCCAGGTAACTGGTATCCGGGTAAATGAGCCTCTAAAGTTGACAAGGTAACCTGGATAGCCATCTATGCACACCTCCGGCAACCCGACGTCAGGACACAGTTTAACATTTAATTAATAAACGGGACAGCTGGGCTGAGGCTCTAGGTGTAGCCCTTCGGGACTGACCATCCGCCAGTTCCCTACACTGAAGCTTGGGTGGGCGATTGTCTGGACTGTCAAACAGCAGCTCCCCGAAGGTGGACATGTGCATGTCTCGATCCTCGTGTTAGCTCTTGTTGTCTAGCCTCATAGTAATGCCCTCACGGCCACAAGCCGTCAGCACGGCCACCAGGTCCGAGTCTCCGGTGCACACGGTCACGCTACCTTTCAGAACGTTGGCCAACTCCACGAGTTGCATGTCGGCTCAATGTAAACAATTGTATAGTCTCGGGGTCGGCGGAAGTCGCCACAAAGACGCCCTCATGTCCCTCAGGCCTGTCTATCGAACCGTCAGCATAGCCGGGATCTAGGTCTGACAGCTCACCACCCTCAGGAGGGTTCAGATCTTGGAACGTGTTCACGAATAGAATGTCGTCCTGACACTCCCGGTACACCAGGTACGTCTGGTGGAAGGACACCAGGTTATCGACCGAGGTTCCCTCTAGGGGTTCGTCCTCAGAGGAGTCTCCTTTCACGCCGGTCACTAGGAACAACTTGTTTTTCATACCCATGTCGGCCAAAAGCTTCATCATGGTGTATTCTATTGCGCACAGATTACGCTTACAGAATGCTATGTGAGGTAGCGGAGGGCCGTTCTGTCTGATCTCCCTCACGGCCGGCCCACGCCTTCCTTTACAAGCACTACACACCGGCTGTGTGCATTTTCCGAGATGTAACAAGACGCCAGGGTTCTGGCCATGCTAACTACGGACGCCTGAGGATCATCCTCGATATAGTCACTGTCCTTGACTTTGTGGATTACCATGAGATGGTCTATCAGAGTCCAATCCTGTTTTTGCCACGGTCTGTCGATCAATTCAAAAAACGCCAGGTGAGGGTTTGCGAGCATCGCGTGAAGGGCCTTGTGTTTCAACCCCATGTCCATCAATGCGTTATACCATCGAATAGAAGAGGGATGGCATAAGTCTAAAGTATGTCTACAGGGACAGTGTAGCCGGGCAATATGTAGCCGCGGGTCACCCTTTGGTTGGGTCTTTCATGCACCTCTGGGCAAATGCTGTACGGTTGGAGTCTTGGGGCGGCAGGGTAGCCTACAAATCTGTTGTTCTGCCCCTGAACAAGGCAGTTAACCCACTGTTCCTAGGCCGTCCTAGGCCGTCATTGAAAAGAATAATTTGTTCTTAACTGACTTGCCTAGTTAAATTAAGGTAAAAAAATAAAAAAATAAATTAAAATGAGCCCTGCTACAAGGAACTGCTCTAGTGTTGGCGACTCGAGCCCTGTTTGGATGGTCGCAAGGGAGCTATTGCGTTGCAGGAGCAAGGACACTACATGTACGTTTATTCGTCTTCATCGTGGTCGATTCCAACAGGAGAAACAACATCGGTGTCTCGGGTGATTGTCACCTGTACACTCTTCCTGATATTCAGTTTCTCCTGGTTGAAAAGTATGTTCCTGTAACACAAATCGGTAGGCTCTAGCCTTGGGGTCTCTCCCCTTGCAGTTGAGGCTCCGCTGGCCTCGACCCTCTCCACTCTCATGTTGACACACGTAGGTGCCAGACAGTTAAGCACCTGGGAGCAGAAACAGTTCAGTCACTGGAACTTCCGTCGCATTGTCTTAGAGATCGTGGGCCTTAAACAACTCCGTATGGTAACCTGGTTGGTGCATGGCCTATCATCAGATACGCAGCAGACCGCTCTGCCATGCCGGGGTACGTGAGCGAGAACATCAGCCACGTAAGCCACAGTTGAGTGTTGTATCGCCACAAGGTGGCCTGGTCTAGAACGTCTTTGTTCCTGGTCTTGAGCTCCAGCAGGGCTACGTCTCCCTTTACGGTGTCGTTGGCCACTAGGTCCACCTCGGTGTAGAAGCCCCATGTGCACCGGATGAACTTGCAGCCTTGCCTACAGCCATTGTGGTACGTGTACGATCCGGGTTTACATAACCTATCGGGCTTTAGCACACCGGCAACCTTGAGGCCTGCGCAAATGGGAGCAAGACGCAGAGCCTCAAGCTGCGTGAGAATGAGGCGCCACATGGGGCCGACGTCTCGCAGTCTCTCCTTTCCGTTGAACACGTCCTTGCACTGCACATCTACCGCAATGCCTATGACTGTGGACATATGGCTCATATCTCAGAAGCGTCTGCAAGCGGCTGGAGTCAGGGGTCTACACTTGAACAGTTGCATCATGGCTTCCTTGACCACCGATCCCTTGGACTCGGGCGCGTTAAGGTTTCTTAGGTACTCAGGCAGCCACTCCAGCGAGCTCTCGGGGATGGCGTTCAGGTCCTGCACATCCCTGGTGAACAGATCCATGCTTATCATGTTGTGGCCCGTTGAGCACTTCCTGCAGCACATGGTAGACACCAAGGTTCTGGTGATTGTACCAACAGTGGTCAGCTGTAGACTTGGCACACAGCGCACCACCGTAGCCCCGGAACTCGATGACAGGGTCCTGGAGCTTCATTGTATTAAATGTTCTAGGATTGTTAGGTTGCTGTGATAACCCTGTCCCTTTGTGAGAAACAGAAGTGGCACAACTAAGGTACCCGTACTATTGCAACGCCAGTAAGTAAGGAAGTTCAAAGCAGAAGGGGGAACAAGGCCCCAGGGATCCCCTCTGAGAGATTTGAATCGCAAGAAACCAGTTTAATAACAGAAGGTTAGGGGTCCCGAACGGCCCCATACTGAGCGCTGCCCGTTTCAGGGGCAAGTTGGGAGCCTCCATCGCAGTCATCACATCTCTCATCGTGGGGTTTCTTACCATCTCCAACAACATTCTGTACTTCATCAACAACAAACACGGTACAAGGACCTCAGACTCGCAGCAGTCGTCCCATTCCGAAGGCAGACCTGACTATGAGTATGTGTACATCCACTCTGGGATTGCCCTCGTCACGCTTGGTTATCTTGCCATGGTGGTGAGCATAGTGCTCAGCTACTTCGCCTCCAAGTGCAAAAAAAATGGACGACTCTGATGGCTTTTACAAGCGTCCGGAGTCCGTCAAGAGCACCAGGACCGTGATGGCATGCCTCATCATGATGAACATCGAGCTGTTCATGGCCGTGATCTCGGGCTGCATGGAGCTGCTTTACCAACCTATGATCAGCGACGCCCAAAGGTTGCATAAAATGGAGTGCGCTATCGCAGTGTTCAACATCATAATCTACATCATGTACGTGATGACCATGGTGCTGACTTCGACTGTTCTAAAGGGGAAGCACAAGGTGATCACGGTTGATGGTCCACGAGACATCCCTGAGGCTGTGGCGATACCCTCCTCAGCTCGTGACTGCATCAGCAGAAGCGTCAACTCGTACAATTCACAGTCGAGCTTCATCTAAGGACCTCGAGCCTCTCCCTGAAGTCTCCGCCGCTTGGGCTGAGTGGCAAAGGGGAACGTGGAGCAGGACCGCAGCCCAACCACGCAGGACCCAACCACGCAGGACCCAACCACGCAGGACCCAACCTCTCAGGCTCACCCTGAGGGCATCATTGGGAGACCTTTGCCTAATAGGTGTAGCTATCATGATATTTTGCAAAGAACCCTAAGTGTGTCCTGCTGCATTGTGGTTACATTCCAATTGTCAGGAGCTGCATCAGCAATAGCGAGAAGCGGATGCTCTGTACCTGGGTGCGTCTGAAGACATGAAACCAACCTTGAAAGCAGTCTCCCAAGAATGGACCCTATATCTTCTTCTAATGACTTGTTAAGTAACATGTTGTGTATGGTATATCTATTTCTTTATTAGTTCATGGAACCGAATAATAGACTGGAGGCAACAAGTAAAACCATTGTCCAAACAGCAGTATATTGTCCTGTGTGATGTTACCATAGCCCTCTGGCTTTTCTCACATGTCACAGGTATATAGTGTGTGTAGCAGTGGGCGAAGCTGTGCTACCTATTTGAATAAATGACAAGGATCCAATGTGTGAGCTTCTGTTCAGTCTTTTATTGACACATGTTCAAAGGAATACATTTTGAATAGGCACATAGGTTTGAATAGGTTTTTAGGGTGATAGGAACCGCTACATTGGTCCGGTCCATATCGGTGCCACACTTGACTTCTTTATTATAACCAGAACATCGTTGCGGGTAGGACAGTGGTAGACGGTGTCCATAAACTCATTCTTGAAGAACGGGTACATGAACGGGTACATGCAGCAGCCCACCACACACCTAGGGAATGACAGAGATGTGAGTTACTAGTTTCGTCATTACAACAGGCTGCCACAGAGATTACAACAATTATGTGGAGAAGAAGGGTCTAAGAACCCACCTCACCCCATAAGTAAGAACAAGGCAGTCCTTGCCATTGCCAGGGAGTCTAACTTATAGCGAATTACAGGCGTGTCATAGGAGTCTCTTCACCAGAGCCATGTACGTGCAGTTGACACACTACCACCATCTCGACACCTTACTAGCCATCATGGCGTGCTACTTCTACCCAGGAGTGGAAGGTTCTTATGACTATCCCGTGAGACAAGTTCACGGTGGGGCAGCCGCCCGACCACGCATCACAATCCCCCGTCAAGTCAGAGGGGAGAGGAGAAGAGTAAGGAAAGTATAGATACCATAATGCTAAAGTGAATATTAACATCCTATTCACGATACACCCACCAGCGGAAATCCCATTCCACCCTGGACCTGTTCCACTTATCCTTATTCTGTCAGGAAGCAAACCTCAAGACATTGACTTGGCCACCAGCTACTGAAAACTGTGTCTCATTTGGATGTATGTATGTACGTACGTACTATGGCCATGAAAAAGAATATGAATAAATTGTTCAACAGTCCATCTCACAGTTCCGTGTCTGTTGTTACATTGACTATGTATCGCTACCCCTACACCTGTCTCTCCCTCATTACTATGCAAGGCATAGCTCGCAGTGTTTCATATCCCAAATAGGATAGGCTTTGCACTCCCATCACTTATATTTTCAGCTCCAGGTTGGTGTTTTCATTGGGAGGGGAAAGCAGCATAAACCACCCCTGACAGAGATACGGTTGATTAGTCAGTCCTGCCAAGCAAATCCCCCCGAATGCACTCTGTGAGACTGTGACATGTGGTGACTGGGGTTGAGTAGCATATTGTTGCCTAAGTCAGTTGCATACATTTTTTGCCACAGAGACATTTAGACAGAGAACAGGACAGTGTTTCATAGAGACTCCACAATTGCCACCAGTGAGAACCCCCAGACATTATTCATATCACAGGCCTTGTGTTATGTGGCCCAATAACACTGTTATGCCAAGTTCACACACAACCCGGTGCCTGTGCTGTAAACACAACCTACCAACGGTCCTGGTATACGTGACAACTATTTCATGTGCCGCATCGGAGTGAAAAGAGAGGAGCTGAACTCCACCCTCAATTCGACAGCACCACTGTGGCAGCCAAGTGCAGGGACTATTACCCGGATCGGATAGAGCAGGACGTGAGACCAACAGTAGGGGAAGATGATGGGAAAGCACATGCCGAAGCACACAGGCTTTTCGGCTGCTCACAATTACTATTATGCTCACCCGCCACAGTGTTCCTAACCAAGAGATATGTTATTGATATAGTTTTAGAAAAGTTTGAGAAAGAGTTAGGTGTAAAGGGACAGACTGCTGGAAATCACAGTGTCCTGTCTGTGAAATCTCCAGGATGTGAGTTGAGGCAGGACCTCCCGCTAGTGTCCACGCGGGGGTACTGTTGAATAATATAAGTGAAATGTGTTTGTGGTTAAATAACCCTCCCGTCGTCCTGGGATCAGAGCGATCCAGCCAGCCACTGGCAAGGCGTATGCCATTGAGTGTAGAGAGTCTGAGAGTGTGGCGAGGTTGTGTGTGGCTCCTCGCTCTGCACTCTGTGCTCATGGGTCAGAGCGACCCAGGCCCTGTGTTTCCAGGGCTCCCGCTCTGCGCTCGTGAGTCAGAGCGACCCAGCCAGCCACTGGCGAGGCGTATGCCATTGAGTGTAGAGAGTCCGAGAGTGTGGCAAGGTTGTGTGTGGCTCCCCAATATACTAATATTGTCAGCGTCGCACAAAGTGACTGGCGCCCCATCCATGCAAAGTGTGCTCTTCCCCGCCACTCAGTGGACCCGAGCGGCCATTGCCGCGCGTTTCACAGCCGCGCAAGTTCTAGAACAGATCGTGTCCAGCGTGGACCAAGAAGAGTACTCAGGTTCCCAGGAGGAGGAGGAGGAGGAAGAGGTTTCAGAAGAAAAAGACGGGGAGGAATACAAACCCGAGAGCCGCGAGGTCGACGATGCTTCTTCTCCCTCTTCTGAGGAAGACCCCGAGGAAGCCCCCGAGGATGAGCATGACGACCAACACGAGGACCAACGCAAGGACGAGCACGAGGACCAATGCGAGGAAGAGATCTCCTCGGCTCCGGACCAAAGGGAGACGTTGCTGTCGAAAAACAGCAAAATAGAATGGTCCCCCGTGACCTACGGCCGCATCCACAGGGCCCGTGTGATCTGCCGGACCGGACGTGACTCCGCGACCCTTGCCCGCGACATCGCGTCCACCTTCCACCTGTTTGTCCCACCGGCGATAGAAAGGATAATTCTGGAAATGACAAACCTGCACGGGGCCAGAAAATACGGTGGCGGCTGACGAGCCATGGACGCTACGGACCTGCGTGGCTACGTAGGGCTGCTGATCCTAGCGGGCGTCACCAGGTCCCGAGGCGAGGCCGTGGCCAGCCTGTTGGACGCCGAGAGCAGCAGGACCGTGTTCCGAGCCACCATGCCACTCAAGGTCTTTCACAGGTACTCGAGGCTGCTGCGATTCGACGATCGGCAGTCAAGGCCCGCCAGACTCACCACTGACAAACTCGCAGCCATACGAGACGTCTGGGACCATTGGGCTGCGCGGCTGACGGCCCTCTACTACCCGGGGCCTGACGTGACGGTGGACGAGCAACTGCTCCCGTTCAGAGGTACTGTGCGTGTGTGTGTGTGTGTGCGTGTGTGTGTGTGCGTGTGCGTGCGTGTGCATGTAGCATAGCACTCATTGGCCTCAACGAGCCGGTAATGAAGCCAATCTCTTCTCCCCTTGCCAAAGGCCTCTGTCCTTTCCGTCAGTACATCCCCAGCAAGCCGGTGAAATACGGCATCAAGTCGTGGGTGGCCTGCGACGCCAAGTCCAGCTACGCTTGGAAGATGCAAGTGTACACTGGTAAGGTGGCCAGCGGAGTTCCTGAGAAGAACCAGGGGATGCGCGTCGTCCTTGATCTGACAACGGGACTGAGCTGTCGCAATGTCACCTGTAACAACGTCTTCACCTCCTACGAACTCGAAAGGAACCTCACCATGGTGGGCACGGTGAGAAAGAACAAGGCCGGGCTCCCGCCCTGTCAGGTCCTGTCCTCCAGGTTTGCCTTCATGCCCCTCGCCACTCTAGTGTCCTACCTGGCAAAGAAAAACAAGAACATGCTACTTCTGAGCACGCTGCACACAGAGGCCGACATTAGCGACCGCCGTGACAGGAAGCCAGCCCACGTCCTAGACTACAACTGCAACAAGGGTAGCGTGGACAACCTGAACAAGGTGGTCGGCACGTACAGCTGCAGACGGATGACTGCCCGCTGGCCCCTGGTCACCTTCCACAACATCCTCGACGTGTCCTCCAACAACGCCTTTGTCATATGGCGCGAGATCAAGCCTGACTGGATGCCTCGCAAGCGGAACAAGCGCAGGTTGTTCCTGGAGCAGCTGGGAAAGGCGCTCGTCAAGCCGTTGATCCAAAGAAGGCAGCATCTCCCACCGAAGCACCGAAGCGGCGTCAGCGCTCGTCAAAGTCCTACAGGGTGCTACGGCGGTTCGTGATCAACAGCGTGAGGAGCCCGCCGTTGGCCCGGCCGCTGCCCCGCTCGCTGCCCCGGCCACCAGGGCAAGTAAGAGGAAGAGGTGTCAGCTCTGTCCACCCAAGAAGGACTCCAAGACACACACGGTGTGCTGCAGGTGTAAAAAATACATCTGCAAAGGCTGTTCACACGCATACTGTCACACTTGCGCACATTGGGCCTTTAGCCAAGACGGGACAGGGTGATCCGGAGGACGCGGGGTCTAGACACTATACGAGGACGATGGGTGGGTTAAAGAGAGTGGTTTTGTAATTTGATGATACTATATTTAGAAAGAATCTAAGTAATTTCAAGTCTCATTCCTCCAGTTTGTTTAATAGGAACTATGTCATATAAAATATTTAATATTTAAATATTTTATTAAAATTTTAGCTTGTGCCCTCAAAAGTGACTATACCTCAGCAATTTATAATTATTTTTACAAGAAAGGTTAGCTTTTAAACCGTCTTTTGGAGTATGCAGCATTGCTAGTTGTTGCTTGTCTTCTCATTATAAATACTTTCGGGGATCATGTAGATTACATTTTAGATTAAATGCAGTTACATTTATTAACACATCACAATCACAAGCGTTTAATTTAATGTAATATATTGTTTTATTGTTGGGTATACAGTGCATTCGGAAAGTATTCAGACCCCTTCACCTTTTATTACGTTATAGCCTCATTCTAAAATAGATTTTAAAAATGTTTTTATCCACATCAATCTACACAATACCCCATAATGACAAACCGAAAACTGCTATGAGACTCAAAATTGAGCTCAGGTGTCTCCTGTTTCAATTGATTTTTATTTATTTTATGTTATTTCACCTTTATTTAACCAGGTAGGCTAGTTGAGAACAAGTTCTCATTTACAACTGCGACCTGGCCAACATAAAGCATAGCAGTGTGAACAGACAACAACACAGAGTTACACATGGAGTAAACAATAAACAAGTCAATAACACAGTAGACATTTTTTTTAAAGAGTCTATATACATTGTGTGCAAAAGGCATGAGGAGGTAGGCGAATAATTACAATTTAGCAGATTAACACTGGAGTGATAAATGATCAGATGGTCATGTGCAGGTAGAGATACTGGTGTGCAAAAGAGCAGGAGCTTTACCTAGCATGGACTTGTAGATGACCTGGAGCCAATGGGTCTGGCAACGAATATGTAGCGAGGGCCAGCCGACTAGAGCATACAGGTCGCAGTGGTGGGTGGTATAAGGCGCTTTATTAACAAAACGGATGGCACTGTGATAAACTGCATCCAGTTTGCAGAGTAGAGTATTGGAAGCTATTTTGTAGATGACATCGCCAAAGTCGAGGATTGGTAGGATAGTCAGTTTTACTTGGGTAAGTTTGGCGGCATGAGTTAAGGAGGCTTTGTTGCGGAATTTTAGAAAGACGCTTTTATCTCAGTCATGTGTGCATATATTTTAGATTGGAGATGTTTGATATGAGTCTGGAAGGAGAGTTTACAGTCTAGCCAGACACCTAGGTACTTATAGATGTCCACATATTCTAGGTCGGAACCATCCAGGGTGGTGATGCAAGTCGGGCGTGCGGGTGCAGGCAGCGAACGGTTGAAAATCATGCATTTGGTTTTACTAGCATTTAAGAGCAGTTGGAGGCCACGGAAGGAGTGTTGTATGGCATTGAAGCTCGTTTGGAGGTTAGATAGCACAGTGTCCAAGGAAGGGCCAGAAGTATACAGAATGGTGTCGTCTGCGTAGAGGTGGATCAGGGAATCGCCCACAGCAAGAGCAACATCATTGATATATACAGAGAAAAGAGTCGTCCCGAGAATTGAACCCTGTGGCACCCCCATAGAGACTGCCAGAAGACTGGACAACATGCCCTCCAATTTGACACACTGAACTCTGTTTACAAAGTAGTTGGTGAACCAGGCAAGGCAGTCATTAGAAAAACCGAGGCTACTGAGTCTGCCGATGAGAATATGGTGATTGACAGAGTCGAAAGCCTTGGCCAGGTCATTGAAGACGGCTGCACAGTACTGTCTTTTATCGATGGTGGTTATGATATTGTTTAGTACCTTGAGCGTAGCTGAGGTGCAGCCGTGACCGGCTCGGAAACCAGATTGCACAGCGGAGAAGGTACGGTGGGATTCGAGATGGTCAGTGATCTGTTTGTTGACTAGGCTTTCGAAGACATTAGATAGGCAACTGTTCATCCTTGAGATGATTCTACAACTTGATTGGAGTCCACCTTTGATAAATTCAATTGATTGGACACGCTTTGGAAATACACACATTGTTCTATATAAGGTCCCACAGTTGACAGTGCATGTCAGATCAAAAACCAAGCCATCAGGTCGAAGGAATTGTGGGTAGAGCTCAGAGACAGTATTGTGTAGAGGCACAGCTTTGGGGAAGGGTACCAAAACATTTCTGTAGCATTGAAGGTCCCCAGAACACAGTGGCCTCCATCATTGTTAAATGGAAGACGTTTGGAACCACCAAGACTTTTCCTAGAGCTGGCCACCCGGCCAAACTGAGCAATCAGGATAGAAGGGCCTTGGTCAGGGAGGTGACCATTCTCCCGATGGTCACTCTGACAAAGCTCCAGAGTTTGTCTCTGGAGATGGGAGAACCTTCCAGAAGGACAACCATGTCTGCAGCACTCCACCAATCAGCCCTGTATGGTAGAGTGGCCAGACGGAAGCCACTCTTCAGTAAAAGGCACATGACAGCCCACTTGGAGTTTGCCAAAAGGCACCTAAAGGACTCTCAGACCATTAGAAACAAGATTCTCTGGTCTGATGAAACCAAGATTGAACTCTTTGATCTGAATGCCAAGCGTCACGTCTGGTGGAACCTGGCACCATCCCTTACGGCGAAGCATGGTGGTGGCAGCGTCATGATGTGGGGATGTTTTTTCTGCTATACACATGCATGTGACAAATAAAAATGGATTTGATTTATTTAAAACATTTAAATAGTTTTGCTGCATTTGTTACGTTCAGTAAACGATCAGACTAGTCCTGGACAATGTGGGGTAAGTGAAACACAATATAAGAAAAAATGGGTTTGAAACAGAGAACTAACTGGTGTCTCCAAGTGGACACACACATCTCCAAAGTATTGCCAATGCACATTTAGGACTCAAAGAAGAGTCTTTAACTATAAGGTGCTTTTTAGGCTCTCCGAGCCGTGCCATTACGGAACTAGAGTAGTTGTTTTGTTTGGAACACAACCCTGCATCCCCACCATCACACACTTGCTGTTGTTGTTCATGCAGTCCAGAAATAACGCTTGTTCTATTGCCAACACGACTAGCTAGGACTAGCCATGAGTGCATTCAGGTGCTTGTTCTGCTGCAAAATTGCTTCACATTAGACAAACATAGGCTCATTCTGTTCAGAACAGGGTATGATGCCATGTCATCTTGTAACTGTACACCTACATACATAGTGATCAAAAACGTTGACACTGTATAGACTTGAGATATATGATATGGAAATATAAAGTGCACATTTTGGACGTACAGGTGTTTGGTTTGCTTGTATGACATCAAAGCGGTACTTATTATAATCCTCAATGCCTCATCTTCGAGAATACATAGAGTCCTCTTCATTTACAGCATTTCCCTCACTCAAACATCCAAAAGTTGCCCAATTAACGGGAGGGATGGGGGCAACTTCTTGTCACGTGCAGTGTGGCACTTCAGAATGGCTGTCAGTCAAAACCCGTACAGGAATGCAAGGTGCAGAGCCTGAGCTCTGACACCATTTATAGCATGTTAGTGTAAAGCCACTGAGTTCCAATTTAAGTGCTTATCAGTCCTGAAATTGTCAACCTGTATACAGGTACGAATGTAAAGGGCTACCACAGGCTTAACACCAAAAAAAAATGTATTCTCTGATTGAATGGTTTTGTTTACTGTTTATGGGCTTCATCTCAATCAATTGTGTTACTTTTCTCTACAAACTCATGGAGAAAGAGAGAGAATGGAGAGAGAGAGTGACCGTGTGTGCATGTAGATATGATAGTCTAATTTACTGTAATAAGTGCATAAACACTATTTACCATATAGAGAAGCAGTAAAAGTAGCACTGGGTAAAAACCAATCAATCAATCAAATGTATTTATAAAGCCCTTTTTACATCAGCTGATGTCACAAAGTGCTATACGGAAACCCAGCCTAAAACCCCAAACAGCAAGCAATGCAGATGTAGAAGCACGGTGGCTAGGATAAACTCCCTGAAAAGGCAGGAACCTAGGAAGAAACATAGAGTGGAACCAGGCTCTGAGGGGTGGCCAGTCCACCCCTCACCCTCAGTTCAGATTGAACATCTTGAAGAACAAACGTTCATGGATGATCAGCAGGGTCAAATAATAATCACAGTGGATGTAGCACGTCCGGTGAACAGGTCAGGGTTCCCTAGCCGCAAGCAGAACAGTTGAAACTGGAGCAGCAGCGCGACCAGGTGGACTGGGGACAGCCAGGAGTCATCAGGCCAGGTAGTCCTGAGGCAAGATCCTAGGGCTCAGGTTCTGGGGAGGGAGAGAGAGAATTAGAGGGAGCATACCTAAAATCACATAGGACACCAGATAAGACAAGATAATTAAACCAGATATAACAGACTGACACTAGCCCACTGGCACATAGACTATTTCAGCATAGATACTGGAGGCTGAGACAGGGGTGGGGATCGGGGGACACTGTGGCCCCGTCCAACGATACCACCAGACAGGGCCAACCAGGCAGGATCTAACCCCACCCACTTTTCCAAAGCACAGACCCCACACCACTAGGGGGATATCAACAGACCACAAACTTACTACCCTGAGACTCCTCCAACGTACGAGCAAGAGGGGGCGCAAAACCGGACAGGAAGATCACATCTGTGACTCAACCCACTCAAGTGAAGAACGCCTCCTAGGGACGGCATGGCAGCCAGTGACTCATCCCCCGTAATAGGGTCAGAGGCTCTTACTGGTGGCACAGATGCTGTTTCATCCTTTCCTACACTTAAATTGCCCGTGCCTAACGATTGCATCTGAAGCTGTGCTTGCAACACGGCTATCTTCACCATAAAGCGATAGTTCTGCTGTATGTTATGAGTACAGCGAGTACAACGGTGTTGAGGGCATTCTCCACCAGGATGATGAAGGTGTCACACGCCGACGTACAGAAACTGGTGCTGTTGATCGCTGTCGCCGTGTACGCGTTCTAAAACAGACAAACACGAGACAAAAGTATCATCAATAGCAATGTGTGATTGCTGTCTTCTTGGAATAAAATTCAATTAATTTATAAAGCCTTTTTTTATCAGCAGAGGTCACAAAGTGCTTATACGGAAACCCAGCCTAAAACCCTAAACCCTAAACGGCAAGCAATGAAGATGTAGAGGCATCTCCATTGTAAATTAGTCTCCATTGTAAAATAGACTGTTGTCAATGATATGGTGTGGAATCGTAAGAACAATCCACAACTCAGATGACAATAAATCGGATTCTGATAAAACACTAAATTGATTCACGTATGTTAGACACTTCTTCAGGCTCCACAAGCAGCAGATGCAGTCTTTCGGCATACAGCGAGCACAGGCATTTTTCTACAAACAGTAAAGGGCCAAAGGATATTCTGCATTTTTGTCCCTACCCATCATCTGACTTGATAAACTGGTAGTTCGTATAAGTGAAAGTGGGCATGTTTAAAGGCACAGTATGGGATATTTCTTGCTTATTTATTAATGGTCAAATCTGCCAAGACAACCAATGTGGAATTAGAATTCTGTTGTTGTTGATGACAGAAAACCTTCCATACACCTGCAATAGGTACTTGTTTCACATTTCTGATTCACACTCATTCTGCCTAGATCAGTAAAACAATTACAATCCTCTTGTTTAACTCTTCAACCCTGTTTGTATTGAGATAAGAAAACAATGTATCAAGAATGAAGAGAGATCAGCCATGTGAAGGGTTCACTCTGTTCCAGAGCACAGAGCAGCACAGAGCAGCACCGGGTGGGGAGGAGCATGTTGATGTCACTTTACTGAAGTGAAACTGAAGTTACTAGACGTGCTGCATGTTGCACACATGAATACACTATTTCAAACTCTTCAGAAATCTCTCTTAAACAGCTACACAGTCTCCGTTGATTTTTTTAAACTACAGTATATACTAGAGAAAAATCAGAAAACACGCCCTCACAATTTTACACAGACACAGGTGAGTAGAGATTTACAACGATCGATGAAGAAATATTACTGTGTATATTAATTTTATGGTAATCTCCATCTACAGTAAATATGTTTAACTATATTTAGTAAATTCACAAATTTATACTGCATGTAGTACGGTTAAACAACTTTAATCAAGATTGGATAATGTCCAGGGACCTGTGCCGTGTTGACAATGTCACTGAAACTATCGAGAGCTGACTCATTCCAGGAAATGGAAAATGCTCCATTATATTGTATTAATGACTGATTGATTATAATCTGGAGCTGGAGTCTGTTATTATTTTGATCTGAAGGTTTGCTGCAATTTGCTAAATAAAAATGTTGAACTTCGCTCTCTCTCTCTAGAAATGGCTTCCTCCAGCAGTCTCCTGTCTGAAGAGCAGTTCCTGTGCTCTATCTGTCTGGATGTGTTCACTGAGCCAGTCACTACTTCATGTGGACACAACTTCTGCATGGCCTGTATCACAAAGTACTGGGATAGCAGGGACCTGTACCAATGTCCACTGTGTAAGGAGACGCTCTACAGACAACCTGAGCTTCGTGTCAACACAATGTTAAGAGAGGTTGTAGAGAATTTTAAAAAGATGAGAGACGGAGGTAAAGACGAATCCCCTCTCAAACCTGGAAAAGTGCCCTGTGACACCTGCACTGGGAAGAAGCTCAGTGCCATGAAGTCCTGCCTGGTGTGTCTGGCCTCTTACTGTAAGACTCACCTAGAGCCTCATCAGATAGCCCCAGCCTTCAAGAGACACAAACTGATCGACCCTGTGGAGAACCTGGAAGACAGGATCTGTAAAAAGCATGACAGACTCCTGGAGCTTTTCTGTAGGACTGACCAGACATGTGTGTGTCAGTTCTGCACTGAGGCAGACCACAAGACTCATGACACAGTCTCTATAGAGGAAGAGTGTGGAGAGAGGAAGACTCAGCTGGGGAAAACTGAGGCAGATGTGCAGCTGATTATCCAGGAATGAATGCAGAAGGTTAAAGAGATCAAACTCTCAGTAGATCTCAGCAAGAGAGATGCAGAGAGGGAGATAGCAGACAGCATACAGGTCTTCACTGCTCTGGTGCGCTCAATTGAGAAAAGCCAGGTTGAGCTTGTTAAGGTGATTGAGGAGAGGCAGAAAGCAGTAGAGAGGCAGGCTGAAGGGTTCATTAACGATTTGGATCAGGAAATCACTGAGCTGAAGAGGAGAAGCACTGATCTGAAGCAGCTCTCACACACTGAGGACCACCTCCAACTTCTCCAGAACTTCCCATCACTAGTGTACAAACCTCCACCCACCAAGAACATGTCTGAGATCAGTGTTCACAGTGATCTGTGTGTGGGGACTGTGAGGAGAGCTGTGTCCCAGCTGGAGGAGACACTGAATAAAGAGTTGGAGAAGCTGCCTGAAGTCAAACTGAAGAGGATTCAGCAGTATGCAGTGGATGTGACTCTGGACCCTGATACAGCACATCACAAACTCATCCTGTCTGAGGATGGGAAACAAGTAAGACACGGAGACAGGGAGCTGAATCTTCCTGACATTCCAAAAAGGTTTGATCGTTTTGCCATTGTCCTTGGAAAGGATGGCTTCTCCTCAGGGAGATTTTACTATGAGGTGATTGTTAAAGGTAAGACTAGGTGGACTTTAGGAGTGGCCAGAGAGTCCATAGACAGGAAAGGGGAAATCAGACTGACACCTGAAGATGGACTCTGTGTTGTGTACCGAAGGGATGTAAATGTGTACAAAGCCAGTAACTCCCCCCTGTTCTCCTCTCCCTGAGAAAGAAGCCCCAGAAGGTGGGGGTGTTTGTGGACTATGAGGAGGGTCAGGTCTCCTTTTATGATGTGGAGGCCAGGTCTCATATCTACTCCTACACTGGCTGCACCTTTACAGAGAAACTCTTTCCATTCTTTGGCCCCTCTGATAATGATGATGGTCAAAACTCAGCCCCTCTCATCATCTCTCATGTCAATCACACAGGCTGATTAAACTAATTACATTCACAAATCATTGAATATATCAGTTTAGAAATTATCATATTTTGCCAGCCGACATGACACATGATTGGAATTTCCATGGATGCCCTCTGTAATCTCATCATCAAATGAACATGTACACTTCTTTATTCTGTTAGGGACAGATTGAATATTACTGGAGAGGGGCGGTCCAAAATATGGGAGCTTTGTCAAACCTTTTTCATTGCTTTGGTTGTGTGGGGTTTTGGGGGTTACAGGGGGAGGGTAGTGTGTTTTTTCCCAGATTTACATTCACCATTCTGCTCGTATTTTCCATACAAACAATGGCTTGACTTACTTTTGGTATTACCCTAATAAAGTTTAGAAACGTTTAGGAAGGATTGGTATGGTGTGGCTATCATTAAGCCTTAGCTACTGCAGGCCTGTGCTATGAAGGCAGTGTCCCCCTGTGCTCCAGGTGAGGGAGATAGTTTCAGGCCTACCAGAGTTACTCCATTAATCTACCAATATAATGCTCATCGTTATACAAAATATTCAGATTGAAAGCCTATAAATTTGCCCTCCTTCTGTGTGTCTATATCCGTGTAGAAGACGCAGTAGCCATCTGCCATAAAGAAATGCATGTCAGTGTCGTAGCATGCCACCAGCATCTCTCTCTCTGGGGTTAGGCCTAAGCTTATTTTCCTATATATATGCTACGTATATATATATTTATTTAAATGTTAATATCATACAGTGTACACCTAAGCCTATTGGCCTTTGCATATGCAATGCCTTGATACATTTAGTAATCAAATCTCTGACAGCTGAACCGTGAGGTGGACAACTATTATTTTAGGAAAGTACCTCCCCAAAAATAAAGAAAAATACTTGGCTATAAAGTTTTGCATATGCTACACATCGAAACACAATCAATAGTGTTTCTGTAAATTGTTATAGTCTGGTTTTAGTTACATGTAAATATGGTTTAATTAGCCAACATTCCTAATTTATTGAAGGTGCTGGCTGTCCAGGTTGGATTTGAATGCATATAGATGTTACATTTCTCAAATATCTGGTAAATTAAAGATTTTCCTGTCATGTTGTCCAGAGCCAGAAATGGCACATTGAAAAAGGTTTTAGAATAAATTCAAACAAACCTTTGTTTCATCACAAAACCCGGAGAGCAACCTTTGTCCAGTGAAGTCCCCAAAGCATATTGCATGGAACAAACAGTTACATGACCTACAGCAAGTTAGCATTTCTGACATTTTAAGACCTCTAATGATTTAGAACCACAGAGAGTTACCGCAAGAAGCAAAGAAAACAGGAGCTGCCTCTACTATTCCAGCACCATTTCAACTTAAACATTTCAACATCATCTGATGCTTAGTCTAATTCAGTGACAACTAAAAGATACCAAAAACAATTTAGTCCAATCAACGTAAGCTAAATATGATGTGGCTGTCTATGGTTCTAATTTCTGTGTGTATGTACAGAAACTCCAATGCCATCCTCTCTTTCATGGAGAGGAAACGGTCTATCACTCTGTCAAACAGTACACACTTTATTTTTTGCCATCCTAGGCTACTTGGCTACAATGCTTGATCGCTAGTTTAACTTCATTTCATGGGCAACGTTAGCTAGTTACAGTAAGATTAGCCTTCTATATCTAGCAACATATTGAACTTCCATCCTCTCAGGCCAGGGGCAATATGTATGTATTTATGGTTGGATCAGAATTGCCATTTAAATCAGTGTCCAGTATGGAGAATTAAGTAAAACCACAAGTCCAAATCCCTATCTCCAGGAAAGAGGCCATTTTAGCTAGCTAGCCACCGGAGGACAACAACACAAAGAGATGCAAGAATTCAAGTTGTTTCTGTCAATGACGTATGCTCTCGATGCAATTGGAGAGAAGACAATTCCAAACCGGCTTCTATTGACACTTTATGTTGGTGCGCCAGGACCATTCATAGTAGAGCTCACTCAGTTTAGCACTGATTGGCTATTATTTCATTTTTTTTTTTTTTTAACTCCGTTAAAAACATATATTGTATTATTGACTCATTGATTATAATATAGAGCTGGTGTCTATTATTCCTTTGATCTGAAGTTTTTCAGAGAGGGTTTGCTGCAATTTGCTAAATTAAAACGTTTATATTTTCGACTTTGTTCTCTCTCCAGATATGGCTTCCTCCAGCAGTCTCCTGTCTGAAGACCAGTTCCTGTGCTCTATCTGTCTGGATGTGTTCACTGAGCCAGTCACCACTTCATGTGGACACAACTTCTGCATGGTCTGTATTACAAATTACTGGGATAGCAAGGACCT
Source organism: Oncorhynchus gorbuscha (assembly GCF_021184085.1). Classification (NCBI taxonomy): domain Eukaryota; kingdom Metazoa; phylum Chordata; class Actinopteri; order Salmoniformes; family Salmonidae; genus Oncorhynchus; species Oncorhynchus gorbuscha. The sequence goes on along the minus strand of NC_060196.1, from coordinate 12,960,292 downwards.
GTACCAATGTCCACTGTGTAAGGAGAAATTCCCAGAACGACCTAAACTTAGTGTCAACACAATGTTAAGAGAGGTTGTAGAGAATTTTAAAACGATGAGACACAGAGGAAAAGATGAGTCCCCTGCAAAAGCTGGAAATGTGCCCTGTGACGTCTGCCCTGGGATGAAGCGCAAGGCCCTGAAGTCCTGCCTGGTGTGTCTGGCTTCTTACTGTAAGACTCACCTGGATCCTCATCAGATAGCCCCAGCCTTAAAGAGACACAAACTGGTCAACCCTGTGGAGAACCTGGAAGACAGGATCTGTAAGAAGCATGACAGACTCCTGGAGCTTTTCTGTAGGACTGACCAGACGTGTGTGTGTCAGTTCTGCAATGAAACAGACCACAAGACTCACATGACTGTCCACATAGAGGACGAGTGTGGAAAGAGGAAGGCTCACTTGGACAAAAAAGAGGCAGAAGTGCAGCAGATTATCCAGGAGCGACTGAAGAAGGTTAAAGACATCAAACTCTCAGTAGATCTCAGCAAGAGAGATGCAGATAGAGAGATAGCAGACAGCATACAGGTCTTCACTGCTCTGGTGCGCTCAATTGAGAAAAGCCAGGCTGAATTAATTGAGGTGATTGAGGAGAAGCATAAAGCAGTAGAGAGGCAGGCTGAAGGGCTCATTAAAGATCTAGAGCAGGAAATCACTGAGCTACAGAGGAGAAGCACTGATCTGAAGCAGCTCTCACAGACTGAGGACCACCTCCAACTTCTCCAGAGCTTCCCATTCCTAGTGTGCACCCCTCTACCCACCAAGAACTGGTCTGAGATCAGTGTTCACAGTGATCTGTGTGTGGGGACTGTGAGGAGAGCTGTGTCTCACCTGGAGGAGATACTGAATAAAGAGATGGAGAAGCTGCCTGAGGTCAAACTGAAGAGGATTCAGCAGTATGCAGTGGATGTGACTCTGGACCCTGATACAGCACATCACAAACTCGTCGTGTCTGAAGATGGGAAACAAGTAAGACGTGGAGACATACCACAGAATCTTCCTGACATTCCAAAAAGGTTTAATCAGTATTGGATTGTCCTTGCAAAGGATGGCTTCTCCTCAGGGAGATTTTACTATGAGGTGACGGTTAACAGTAAGAGTAGGTGGACTTTAGGAGTGGCCAGAGAGTCCACTGACAGGAAGAGGAATATCACATTGAGCCCTGAACATGGACTCTGGACTGTGATACTAAGGGATGGGAATGAGTACCAAGCCTGTACCTCCCCCCCTGTCCTCCTCTGCCTGAGAAAGAAGCCCCAGAAGGTGGGGTTGTTTGTGGACTATGAGGAGGGTCTGGTCTCCTTTTATGATGTGGAGGCCAGGTCTCATATCTACTCTTTCACTGGCTGCACCTTTACCGAGAAACTCTTTCCATACTTCGGCCCCTCTGATAATGATGATGGTCAAAACTCAGCCCCTCTCATCATCTCTCCTGTCAATCACACACACTGATTAAACAACGGAAAGGGAACTGTTTTTCCCAGATATTTTAAAATGCACATTTCCATACTGTAAACATACTGACAGGTCACATCATTTGAATATCCACATTGTCCTCTGAAGTTGTATCCTCAAATGAGAATGTAGAGTATTCTGTACATCTTAGCATGGATAATAAATGTGTGTATTTACTGAATAATGAAGACTATTAAATGGAATTAAATGGAATTAAAGTTATGTTGCTTTGATTATTCATATAATTTACCCATAATTATCACAGACTGAAAACTATCCTTTAAAGTGACGTTCCTTTTCTCTGTTTCTCTCAACCTCTTATTGTGTCTCTAAGTGAATGTGATGATTGAAGACGTACTCAGCCTTTGAACTGGTTTTGGATGTAGGTGAATGTGACAAAGGACTTTATAAAGCTCAAATCCACAGTTGAAACGGTAACAAAGTGCTTTGGTAAAAAGCTGAGGGATGTGCCTGGATTGAGGCAATACAGTTTATTTGAACATTTAATATGTTTACAAAAAATGGAGAGAAACAAGCTTGTATTTAAAGGACATACTTTTCCATTGAGCTGGTGTACATCATTCATTTCGTGGATTTTGTAACAAGACCCCTTCTAGCTTGATGAATATAATATAACCGGCCTTCAGCAGGTTGTTGGTTTAGGATACTTTTCCATTGAGCTGGCTGTGGATCCAAGACTGTGAATATAATATAACCTGTCTTCAGCAGGTTGTTGGTTTAGGATAGTGATTTTGATAAATTAAATTAAATATACTGTTTTATTGTTGGGTGTATATATATATATTGTTTTTAGGACATCCTGACACAAACCCATGCCCCACATAGAATGGATCCTCTCCTGCCCCACAGCTCTCACAAACACAGATGGACATAGCTTGTTTTACTTTCTTTTATTACCCTGCAGAAAATGTTATCAAAAATATATGATTGGTTAAAACGTATGAAAGGAATAGAGATACAGTCATATACGATCCCTTTGTTCATACAGTATTACAAACTCAATAAGCAGTAATGACCCAATGTTTCCACAATTTAACTATTGTCAGGTATGATCATTCATTGCCTCTGACAAAAGACAACCTCAATATTTGTAGGACCTGCATTTCATATATTAAACTAATATAAAACATGCTCATCAGAGTAAATGGCTCTTTCATATTTCATCCACTGTAGTAAAATGATCCTGTTAATAGGCGAGGGAGAACACCTTTTCACAAATCAAAATCACAAACTTTAAAACATGTCCATGTAGGAATGTCTCTGTTGTATTAGATGTACCAATTCAACACAAGATGCGAACATGATCATCATTACCACAATCCAAAAATTCATTTGAGATACAAAACACTTGTAGTGTACCGTGGTAGTGGTGACAAAATAACAGTGATGACACAGAATGCATTTTCAAAATCAATCGCAGTACTTTCGCTCAAGAGGCTAAACTTAAAAACATGAACTCTACAATCTGTAAAATAGCACCAAACTACACTAACAATATTCTTGATGGATGTACTTCTGTTACCGACAACATTTGTCACAAAAACACATTGTGCTTTTAAAAAGTCCAAAGCTTTTATGTAACGTGTTCCATAACTTAATAAACAGGTTACCAAAAATATTGTAGTCCCCGGAAGTGGTGTAATATCATGGAAACGTTAGGAAATGCCTTTTGGTTTCTGTCTTCTGGTTTGGTCAAGCTAAAGTCCCTCCTCCATGAGTCTACAACAATAAACAAATGGAGTGTTAAACTTCACTATTGTCTTCATCCGCATCATCATTTTGGGTATATCCTCACCTACATCCGGAGCGGCCGGAAGCCTAGTGATTGGACCACTAACCGAAAGGTTGGTGGCTCGAATCTCTGAGCTGACAAGGTAAAAATCTGTTGTTCTGCACCTGAACAAGGCAGTTAACTCACAGTTCCCAGGCCGCCATTGTAAATAAGACACTTGCCTAGTTAAAAATATTAAATCTGACTCTAGATTATGGAGGTGAATGAATGTATTCTCTGTTGGAAAAGTTTTTTAAACTCACCGTGGGTTTTATCTCACCACCGTCTCCATCTGCATCCGGCCGATCCCTTCCCGCCATATTCTTACTGTTCTGTACAAACTCCTAAAGAGGGAGAGAGAGAAAGAATGAGATAATCGCGTAAGTTTAGTGTAAACTGCACAAACGCTATTCGTACTTAATCAAAAATATACTATATAAAATGTACTACTTAAGTTGTTTTGTTAGGTATCTGTACTTTATTTTACTATTTATATTTTTGCCAACTTTTACTTTTACTTCACTACATTCTTAAAGAAAATAAAGTACTTTTTACTCAATACATTTTCCCTGACACCCAAAAGTACTCGTTACATTTTGACAGGAAAATGGTCTAATTCACACACTATTCAAGAGAATATCCCTGGACATCCCTACTGCCTCTGATCTGGCGGACTCACTAAACACAAATGCTTTGTTTGTGTTGGAGTGTGCCCCTGGATATCCATCAATAAAAACAAGAAAGAAATTTCTGCCGTCTGGTTTGCTTAATGTAAGGAATTATTTATACTTTTACTTTTGATACTTCAGTACAAGTATATTTAAAACCAAATACTTTTAGACTTTTAATCAAGTAGTATTTTACTGGGTAACTTTCACTTTTACTTTAGTCATTTTCTATTAAGGTATCTTTACTTTTACTCAAGTATGTCAATTGGGTACTTTTTCCACCTCGGCATTTATAAGGCAATGTCCCGATTCTCCATCCTTCTTCCAAAGTGAGCACAACATGAATTTAACAACAGTGGAAACTCCCTCAAGCCAATTATTACACCAATCCATTCCTTTTAAATTCATGACTGGTGGAGAATCAGGACGCAGCCATAACCTCCCACAAAGCCTCGTCTCCCTTCTCCTCACCATGAGGGACTTGTCCATGTAGAACAAGTGTCTTACATCATTTAAAAGCTTAACTTCTTGTTAATCCAGCCTGTCATGTTTTGTCATTGATTATCATGTCTTGTCCCTGTGCTTCCCCTTCTATTCGTTTCCCTCTGCTGGTCTTATTAGGTTCTTTCCCTCTTTCTATCCCTCTCTCTCCCCCTCCCTCTCTCCCTCTCTCGCTCTCTCTCTCTATCGTTCCGTTCCTGCTCCCAGCTGTTCCTCATTCTCCTAACTACCTCATTTACTCTTTCACACCTGTCCCCTATTTTGCCCTCTGATTAGAGTCCCTATTTCTCCCTCTGTTTTCCGCTTCTGTCCTTGTCGGATCCTTGTTTGATGTTTGCTGTTCTGTGTCCTTGTTCCGCCCTGTCGTGTTTCTGCCTTCTTCAGATGCTGCGTGTGAGCAGGTATCTATATCAGCTACGGCCTGCGCCTTCCCGAAGCGACCTGCAGTCTGTGGTCGCGTCTCCAGTTGTTCCCCTCTACTGCCTAGAGGATTTCAGTTTTCCTGTTTGACTTTACCTGTGATTATATCCAGGATTATCGTTTTTGTTATAGACTGGAATAAAGACTCTGTTTCTGTTAAGTCGCTTTTGGGTCCTCATTCACCAGCATAACAGAAGGATCCGACCAAGAATGGACCCAGCGACTACGGATTCTCGCAACACTGCCGTCGAGATCCAGGGAGCAATGCTCGGCAGACACGAGCAGGAATTGTCTGCTGCTCGTCATGCCGTTGAGACCCTGGCCGCTCAGGTCTCCGACCTCTCAGGACAGTTTCAGAGTCTTCGTCTCGTGCCACCAGCTACTTCCTGGTCTTCCGAGTCTCCGGAACCTAGGGTTAATAACCCACCATGTTACTCTGGGCAGCCCACTGAGTGCCGCTCCTTTCTCACCCAGTGTGATATTGTGTTCTCTCTCCAGCCCAACACATACTCTAGAGAGAGAGCTCGGATCGCCTACGTCATATCACTCCTTACTGGTCGGGCTCGGGAGTGGGGCACAGCTATCTGGGAGGCAAGGGCTGAGTGTACTAACGATTATCAGAACTTTAAAGAGGAGATGATACAGGTTTTTGATCGTTCAGTTTTTGGGAAGGAGGCTTCCAGGGCCCTGGCTTCCCTATGTCAAGGTGATCGATCCATAACGGATTACTCTATAGAGTTTCGCACTCTTGCTGCCTCCAGTGACTGGAACGAGCCGGCATTGCTCGCTCGTTTTCTGGAGGGACTCCACGCTGAGGTTAAAGATGAGATTCTCTCCCAGGAGGTTCCTTCCAGCGTGGATTCTTTGATTGCACTCGCCATCCGCATAGAACGACGAATCGTGGAAGAGAGCTCGCGTTAACGGTGTTCCCCCTCTCTGCATCTCAACCATCTCCTCCCACCGGCTCAGAGACTGAGCCCATGCAGCTGGGAGGTATTCACATCTCGACTAAGGAGAGGGAACGGAGAATCACCAACCGCCTTTGCCTCTATTGCGGTTCTGCTGGACATTTCATGTCCAGTAAAAGCCAGAGCTCATCAGTAAGCGGAGGGCTACTGGTGAGCACTACTACTCAGGTCTCTCCATCAAGATCCTGTACTACCTTGTCGGTCCATCTACGCTGGACTGGTTCGGCAGCTTCCTGCAGTGCCTTGATAGACTCTGGGGCTGAGGGTTGTTTTATGGACGAAGCATGGGCTCGGAAACATGACATTCCTCTCAGACAGTTAGGGGAGCCCACGCCCATGTTCGCCTTAGATGGTAGTCTTCTCCCCAGTATCAGATGTGAGACACTACCTTTAACCCTCACAGTATCTGGTAACCACAGTGAGACCATTTCCTTTTTGATTTTTCGTTCACCTTTTACACCTGTTGTTTTGGGTCATCCCTGGCTAGTATGTCATAATCCTTCTATTAATTGGTCTAGTAATTCTATCCTATCCTGGAACGTTTCTTGTCATGTGAAGTGTTTAATGTCTGCTATCCCTCCTGTTTCTTCTGTCCCCTCTTCTCAGGAGGAACCTGGTGATTTGACAGGAGTGCCGGAGGAATATCATGATCTGCGCACGGTCTTCAGTCGGTCCAGAGCCAACTCCCTTCCTCCTCACCGGTCGTATGATTGTTGTATTGATCTCCTTCCGGGGACCACTCCCCCTCGGGGTAGACTATACTCTCTGTCGGCTCCCGAACGTAAGGCTCTCGAGGATTATCTGTCTGTTTCTCTCGACGCCGGTACCGTGGTGCCTTCTTCCTCTCCCGCCGGAGCGGGGGTTTTTTTTGTTAAGAAGAAGGACGGTACCCTGCGCCCCTGCGTGGATTATCGAGGGATGAATGACATAACGGTTAAGAATCGTTATCCGCTTCCCCTTATGTCGTCAGCCTTCGAGATTCTGCAGGGAGCCAGGTTCTTTACTAAGTTGGACCTTCGTAACGCTTACCATCTCGTGCGCATCAGAGAGGGGGACGAGTGGAAAACGGCGTTTAACACTCCGTTAGGGCATTTTGAATACCGGGTTCTGCAGTTCGGTCTCGCTAATGCTCCAGCTGTCTTTCAGGCATTAGTTAATGATGTACTGAGAGACATGCTGAACATCTTTGTTTTCGTTTACCTTGACGATATCCTGATTTTTTTCACCGTCACTCGAGATTCATGTTCAGCACGTTCGACGTGTACTCCAGCGCCTTTTAGAGAATTGTCTCTACGTGAAGGCTGAGAAGTGCGCCTTTCATGTCTCCTCTGTCAGATTTCTCGGTTCTGTTATTTCCGCTGAAGGCATTCAGATGGATCCCGCTAAGGTCCAGGCTGTCAGCGATTGGCCCGTTCCTAAGTCACGTGTCGAGTTGCAGCGCTTTCTCGGTTTCGCTAATTTCTATCGGCGTTTCATTCGTAATTTCGGTCAAGTGGCTGCCCCTCTCACAGCTCTTACTTCTGTCAAGACGTGCTTTAAGTGGTCCGGTTCCGCCCAGGGAGCTTTTGATCTCCTCAAGAAGCGTTTTACATCCGCTCCTATCCTTGTTACTCCTGACGTCACTAAACAATTCATTGTCGAGGTTGACGCTTCAGGTGGGCGTGGGAGCCATTCTGTCCCAGCGCTTCCATTCTGACGATAAGGTCCATCCTTGCGCTTATTTTTCTCATCGGCTGTCGCCATCGGAACGCAACTATGATGTAGGTAACCGCGAACTGCTCGCCATCCGCTTAGCCCTAGGCGAATGGCGACAGTGGTTGGAGGGGGCGACCGTCCCTTTTGTCGTTTGGACTGACCATAAGAACCTTGAGTACATCCGTTCTGCCAAATGACTCAATGCACGTCAAGCTCGTTGGGCGTTGTTTTTCGCTCGTTTCGAGTTCGTGATTTCTTATCGCCCGGGAAATAAGAACACCAAGCCTGATGCCTTATCCCGTCTCTTTAGTTCTTCTGTAGCTTCTACCGACCCCGAGGGGATTCTCCCTGAAGGGCGTGTTGTCGGGTTGACTGTCTAGGGAATTGAGAGACAGGTAAAGCAAGCACTCACTCACACTGCGTCGCCGCGCGCTTGTCCTAGTAACCTTCTTTTCGTTCCTGTCTCTACTCGTCTGGCTGTTCTTCAGTGGGCTCACTCTGCCAAGTTAGCTGGCCACCCCGGCGTTCGGGGTACGCTTGCTTCTATTCGCCAGCGGTTTTGGTGGCCTACTCAGGAGCGTGACACGCGCGTTTCGTGGCTGCTTGTTCGGACTGCGCGCAGACTAAGTCAGGTAACTCTCCTCCTGCCGGTCGTCTCAGACCGCTTCCCATTCCTTCTCGACCATGGTCTCACATCGCCTTAGACTTTATTACCGGTCTGCCTTCGTCTGCGGGGAAGACTGTGATTCTTACGGTTGTCGATAGGTTCTCTAAGGCGGCACATTTCATTCCCCTCGCTAAGCTTCCTTCCGCTAAGGAGACGGCACAAATCATCATTGAGAATGTGTTCAGAATTCATGGCCTCCCGTTAGACGCCGTTTCAGACAGAGGCCCGCAATTCACGTCACAGTTTTGGAGGGAGTTCTGTCGTTTGATTGGTGCTTCCGTCAGTCTCTCTTCCGGTTTTCATCCCCAGTCTAACGGTCAAGCAGAAAGGGCCAATCAGACGATTGGTCGCATATTACGCAGCCTTTCTTTTAGAAACCCTGCGTCTTGGGCAGAACAGCTCCCCTGGGCAGAATACGCTCACAACTCGCTTCCTTCGTCTGCTACCGGGCTATCTCCGTTTCAGAGTAGTCTTGGGTACCAGCCTCCTCTGTTCTCGTCCCAGCTCGCCGAGTCCAGCGTTCCCTCCGCTCAGGCTTTTGTCCAACGTTGTGAGCGCACCTGGAGGAGGGTCAGGTCTGCACTTTGCCGTTACAGGGCGCAGACTGTGAGAGCCGCCAATAAACGTAGGATTAAGAGTCCTAGGTATTGTCGCGGTCAGAGAGTGTGGCTTTCCACTCGTAACCTTCCCCTTACGACAGCTTCTCGCAAGTTGACTCCGCGGTTCATTGGTCCGTTCCGTGTCTCTCAGGTCGTCAATCCTGTCGCTGTGCGACTGCTTCTTCCGCGACATCTTCGTCGCGTCCACCCTGTCTTCCATGTCTCCTGTGTCAAGCCTTTTCTTCGCGCCCCCGTTCGTCACCTATTTACAAGGTACGGAAGATCATGGACATGCGTTCTCGGGGACGTGGTCACCAGTACTTAGTGGATTGGGAGGGTTACGGTCCTGAGGAGAGGAGTTGGGTTCCATCTCGGGACGTGCTGGACCGTTCGTTGATTGATGATTTCCTCCCTTGCCGCCAGGGTTCCTCCTCGAGTGCGCCAGGAGGCGCTCGGTGAGTGGGGGGGGTACTGTCATGTTTTGTCATTGATTATCATGTCTTGTCCCTGTGCTTCCCCTTCTATTCGTTTCCCTCTGCTGGTCTTATTAGGTTCTTTCCCTCTTTCTATCCCTCTCTCTCCCCCTCCCTCTCTCCCTCTCTCGCTCTCTCTCTCTATCGTTCCGTTCCTGCTCCCAGCTGTTCCTCATTCTCCTAACTACCTCATTTACTCTTTCACACCTGTCCCCTATTTCTCCCTCTGTTTTCCTCTTCTGTCCTTGTCGGATCCTTGTTTGATGTTTGCTGTTCTGTGTCCTTGTTCCGCCCTGTCGTGTTTCTGCCTTCTTCAGATGCTGCGTGTGAGCAGGTATCTATATCAGCTACGGCCTGCGCCTTCCCGAAGCGACCTGCAGTCTGTGGTCGCGTCTCCAGTTGTTCCCCTCTACTGCCTAGAGGATTTCAGTTTTCCTGTTTGACTTTACCTGTGATTATATCCAGGATTATCGTTTTTGTTATAGACTGGAATAAAGACTCTGTTTCTGTTAAGTCGCTTTTGGGTCCTCATTCACCAGCATAACACAGCCGCTTTGTCATATTTCAAAAAGGCTTTACGGCGAAAGCATACCATGCAATTATCTGAGGACAGCGCCCCGCATACAAAAGCATTAAAAATATTTTCCAACCAAGCAGATGCATCGCGAAAGTCTGAAATAGCGAAATCCATTACCTTTGAAGATCTTCATCTGGTTGCAATCACAAGGGTCCCAGTTACATAACAAATGGTCCTTTTGTTCGATAAAGTCCTTCTTTATATCCCAAAAAAGTAAGTTAATTTGGCGTGCTTCATTCAATAATCCACCTGTTTCCCCCCGTTCAAATTTCATACAAAATTAATCCCAAACGTTACAAATAAACTTGGTCCAAACATGTCAAACAACGTTCCTAATCAATCCTCGGGTACCCTAATATGTAAATAAATTATCAAATTTAAGATGGAAAATAGTATATTCAATAACGGAGATAAATAACCAGCGCTCGCCCTCACCGGAGCGTGTCATAAACATTTTCCAACCAAGCAGATGCATCACGAAAGTCAGAAATAGCGATAAAATAAATCGCTTACCTTTGAAGATCTTCATCTTTTTACAATCCCAAGGGTCCCAGTCACACAATGAATGGTCGTTTTGTTCGATAAAGTCTTTCTTTATATCCCAAAAATGTGGTTTATCTGGTGCGTTTGATTCAGAAATACACCTGTTCCAACTCGCCCAACATGCCTACAAAGGAATCTAAAAGGTTACCTGTAAACTTGGTCCAAACATTTCAAACAACATTTCTAATCCAACCTCAGGTACCCTAGTATGTAAATAATCAATACAATTTAAGACAGAATAAACTGTTTTCAATACCAGAGAAAAACAACGATGAGCGTGCACTCATTCACGTGCACCAAAAGACTAGAGTCCTTCTGAGTGACAGAATACGAATACTTTAAAATTTTTCAACAAAGATAACATCTAAACATTTCTGAAGACTGTTGACATCTAGTGGAAGCCACAGGAACTGCAATCTGGGTCCTAATAATTAGGCCTTCCCATAGAAAAGCATTGAAAAGTTCAATGACCTAAAAAAAATCCTGGATGGATTGTCCTCGGGGCTTCGCCTGCCAAATCAGTTCTGTTATACTCACAGACATTATGTTAACAATTTTAGAAACCTTAGAGTGTTTTCTATCCAATACTATCATGCACATGTATATCCCAGCTTCTGGCCCTGAGTAACAGTCAGTTTACTTTGGGCACCTCAGTCATCCAAACTTCCGAATACTGACCCCAAGCCTTAGGCACAATCTGGGATTTTTCCTGCTGCTTATGTAGCCCTTCCTGCAGTCCAATTACCTAATGGCCTCATGGATGGAATGTTATTCATATTTTTCAGAATTTCAGAATGAATAAACATTCTTTTTTTTATAGCCGAAATTCTGGTGTTTTATGTCAAACAGTTTTGCAATATTTCAGTCTTCTGTGATGTAATATTGGGATGCAAATTCAATCTTGATTACATTTAAATTCTATATCTGAACTGGTACAGGTGTCTTATTTTTTGCTAATCCCATAACCATGTGTGTGAGGTGTACCTATGTATTTATCCCCTGTGAATTCTATTGTAGTTGATGTCTTTAAAAATAACTTATTACATCTGCAGTAATTCCTTGTTTAGCATTTCTGATTCACACTTTTGCACCAAGAATGTATCAAGAATGAAGAGAGATCAGACATGTGAAGGGTTAATTCTGTTCCAGAGCACAGAGCAACCAGCACTGGGTGGGGAGCAGCATGTCAACGTCACTTTCACGCCCTGACCTTAGAGGGATTTTTATTATCTGTCTGAGGATGGAAAACATATAAGACTTCAAAACATACCACAGAATCTTCCTAGCAATCCAAAAAAGTTTAATCAGTATTGAATTGTCCTTGGAAAGGATGGCTTCTCCTCGGGAAGATTTTACTATGAGGTGACGGTTATGGGGAAGACTGACTGCGATTTAGGAGTTGCCAGAGAGTCCACTGACAGGAAGGGGATTATATCACCTAGTTCTGAGGATGGAGTCTGGACTGTGGTCCTGAGGGATTGGAATCAGTACATAGCCTGTGCCTCCCCTCAAGTGTATCTCTCCCTGAGAGAGAAACCCCAGAAGGTGGGGGTGTTTGTGGACTATGAGGAGGGTCAGGTCTCCTTTTGTGATGTGGAAGCCAAGTCTCATATCTACTCTTTCACTGGCTGCACCTTCGCTGAGAAGCTCTACCCATACTTCAGCCCCTGTGATAATGATGATGGTAAAAACTCATCTCCTTTCGTCATATCTCCTGTCAATCACACACACTGATTAAACGATGGAACTAACTTACAAATCATTAAATACATCAATATTTACAAAATAGTATATTTATTCAGGTGACATGGCACACGATTAGAATGTCCTCTGATATAGTGTCAACAAATGAAAATGGAAACGGTTTTGTAAACTGTTTTGTACATCTAAACCATGGATAATAAATGCTTGTATTTGCTGAAAATGAAGACTATCAACTGGAATGAATTTAAATCAAATGTGTATTTAAATCAAAAGTTATGTTGCTTTGATTATTTATATAATTTACCCACAATTGTTTTTGGGAAAATTCTACTTTAAAGCAGGGTTCCCCAAGTGTTGGACATAAAAGAGTGTAAAAACACCAGGAAATAATCTCCAATTGATTTAAATTTTGGAAACCTGTTCCAAAGTATTCCTTATGCATAATTTAAACTTGATCGTATACAAATGTGAGCAAGGTTTGAAATCAAATTTGATATCTGTTTGTGCTTTGTGCAGTAATGTTTGATTTTAGTTTATTAGGATCCCCATTAACCGTCGTCAATGGCAACAGCTAGTTTTACTGGAGTCCGACACATAACAAAAAATACATTACAGACAAAATACTTGAAAATGTACATTCATTTAAAATATTAACATCTAATGTGCATCTATCAGTTACATATACATGTCAGTACATACACACAAAAAGTAGGTCACATGGGGGAGAGGCATTGTGTCACGAGGTGTTGCTTTATTTGTTTTTTGAAACCAGCTTTGCTCTTCAATCCTTGCGCTAATGAGATGGAAGGGAGCTCCATGCATTCATGGCTCTGTATGTTTCTTATTAAAACAAGAAGTGATGCAGTCAGTTTGTCCTCAACTCTTAGCCAAGAGAGACTGGCATGCCTCGTATTAATACTAGCCCTCTGATTACAATGAAGAGCAGCTACAGCTAAACTAGATCCGTCCTTGCAGCACTTGACCATATGACTAGACAATAATCAAGATAAGATAAAACTAGAGCCTGCAGGACTTGCTTTGTGGAGTGTGGTATCTTAAACGCAGAGCATCTCTTTATTACAAACAAACCTCTCCCTATCTTTACAACCATTGAATCGATATGTTTTTACCATGAGCTAACATCAAGTCATTTCATCTCCTCAATTTGCTCAACAGCCACACCATTCATTACCAGATTCAACGGAAGTCTAGAATTTAGGGAATGATTTGAACCCAATATCATGCTCTTAGTTTTAGAGATGATCAGGACCAGATCATTACCGGCCACCCATTCTAAAAATGTACAATCTAGAAATGATGTGTAATTATGTTCTGGCCCTCAACCATCCACTCAAAACAAAATGGCCCGCTGCTGAATCGAGTTGATGATTAGAGACGTACTCAGCTTTTGAACTGTTTGTGGATGTAGGTGAATGTGACAAATGACTTATTCTGCCTTAAAGCTGGTTATTGATACTCGTAAGTGAATGTGACAAGGGACATACTCAGCCTTTGCGCTGGCTCTGGATCTGAGACACTGAATATGACAAGGGACGTACTGTGCCTTTAAAGGCCCAATGTAGCCGTTTTCATCTCAATATCAAATCATTGCTTGATAACATTACTGTAATTAGTTTCCATTAAAATGGTAAAAACAAATATATATTTTTTGAATTTATATTTTGCAAAAAAAACAATTGCACAGGCAAGAATTTTGCTAGGACTGTCTGGGAGTGGTCTGAGTGAGGGACCTAATTGGAGGGGCCTAATGGGAGGGAGATGTAACCTGAAAACTAGCTGTTATTGGCCGAGAGGTTTGGAACGCTCTGTTATTGGTCTATTAACTCCACCCATGCAACACCTGTTGATTAGAAGGTCCTGTGTAGATTGTATTTAAAACCAGAAACCATCAGGAAATAACACTGATCAAATTATTTCACGCTTTTACTATGTTAGCAAAGACAGTAGAGTATGAAGATAGGCAGAAACTGCTTCTCCAATAGAAATCCCCGGTCACACTTGTTGGCGATGTCATGTTGACGTTGGCTAGCCGTCAAATCAAAGGCAGTCCTTCGATATGAAGTTGTTTTTGACAAATGAAAACATGTTAATTTGTCACTTTCACGAGGTTGGATTAATAACATGTTAAACTACTGAAGACATGGGGCCTCCAAGGTGGCGCAGTGGTCAAGGACTCTGAAAAGAAAAGAAGAAAAGAAACAAAAGAAAATAGCTGAAGAGATTGGTTAGAATCGAGGTTGTGTCTTTAGAGTTAGAGATAATGGACAGGTAGGGAAGAATTGTTGATTTTTCAAAACCCAGGCCTGGTCTACTTGGTCTGTTTCGCAAGCGTTTTGGAAGTCTCTGGGTTTGAAATGTTGAACTTCACATGGGTGATTCAAATATTTTTATTTGTTTTCTAAAAATAATTATTTGTGTTTGATTCAGCCTAATGTGCATTGATTGTATTTTACACACATTTTTGGACAATATCACTTAATACTGTCTGCATTATATATGATTGATTGATCCAAAGGGCAATATTTATACGTCGTTGATGTTCCCAGTCACCCCTCCTTCGATATCCATCCACACGGGCAGGTTGTCTTCTTAGGGACGATCAAAGATCCTTTTCACCAGGGCCTGGTCGTGCCACTGGTATGACGGCATCACATGAGATGGCATCTGCTCCCCTCCAGATAGAATGCAGTTGACACAAGCAAAATAAGGACATTCTGGCAGAGTTGGCTGTAGCTCCTGTTGGTTGTCTTTTAATTAAGAGGGAGGTAGCATGAGAATGTGCCTAAGACGATGCGTACGCGGCTTGGTTTCCCAGGGAGCACGGTAGGCCTACTTAGACCAATGGGATGAGGGACACCTGCTTACTCTAGAGATGCACAGTGTGTGAAATATGTACCTAACGCACATTATATTTTAGCATTCTCTCTGATGCCTCCAAAGCATGTGTTAGGGTTCGTTCCTTTCGTCCTTGTTGATCATTATTGGTGAAATTAGCATTATGACAATATATTGAATGAAATCATTCAAAGATCTTTATTAACGCAATTACAGACAGAAGTTGACAATCAAGAACATAGCACGCATGTTTCCGAGTAAGTTCTGCATCAAACAAAAAGGTCTCCAGTTGTTTTGCTACACGCTCAGTCTAGCCTGGTGACGTCACTACCTACGTCATTAGCTTTTTACTCCTGAGACCAAAACCCTGCCTACCAAGCTATTTAAACAACGGCTTTTAGTGCCATCGAAAAATTAGCAGGAAATGTACACTCCCCAAAGTTGATTTATTGTGGAATGTTTGACTAGTCTTATCTCCTCCACTCCCCTGCAGAGTTCCTTCTTCACAGTCACGTTCTCAGAGGGGCCACTTTATAAGAAAGAGAGAGAGAACTAAAAAAAAACAATTGTGGAATACTAAACCTCTACAATGAATAGATATTGTTAATCTGTAGTCTAGGACCCTAGAAATGTAAGGAGGGAGGGATCTTATAACCCCTCCCCTTCTATTAATACAACATAAGAATAACCAATTATTCTAATACATCAAACATTTTGGTACAACCCTTTTCATGACCCCTAGGTGAACCCGACACATGTTGACTGATGATGGTAATGTGCACCGTAAAGGGGGAATTTGTAGTTTAGACATCCCTTTTTCTATGAATACAGAATTACCAACTCAGTAAGCAGTAATGACCCAACGTTGCCACGATTCAGGGATGTACGTCCTGTACAGGTCCAGAACGATGCACCTATTTGATTGTATTTGAACCCAAGCTCAGGATCACAGTCTGGGCATCGTAAAGGACCATAACTGTATTACCATTATTGCTCTTTGTTTTTGTTGTCAATTGTCTGTCAGCGTTGTTTTATCTGTTGTTGTTTATGGATGCTGTGTGGGTTGTCTGCCACCAAGTGGCATGTTTTGTCATGTCCTGCATTTATGTTTTATAAACTCCAATAGAATATATGAAAGAGACAAACTCAATGAGCAGTAATGATCCAATATTGCCACAATTTAGGGATTGTCAGTTATGATCATGCGTTGCCTTTAACATAAAACAACCTCAATATTTGTAGGACCTGCATTTCATTAGACACTTCTTCAGGCACCACAAGCAGCAGATGCAGGCTTTCAGCGTACAGCGAACACAGGCATTTTCCTACAAACAGAAAAGTAATTCTGCATTTTCTCCTTTCACCCATTGTCTGGCTTGACTTGATAAACTGGTAGTTGGTATATGTCAAAGTGAGTATGTTTAAAGGCAAAATCTGGGACATTTCTTGCTTCATAATTAATTGTCAAATCTGCCAAGACAGCAATTACTTTTTCATCCCAATGTGGAATTAGAATTATATTGTTGTTGATGTCTGAAAACCTTCCATACACCTGCAATAGGTACTTGTTTCACATTTCTGATTCACACTCATTCTGCCTAGATCAGTAAAACAATTACAATCCTCTTGTTTAACTGTTCAACCTTGTTTGTATTGAGGTAAAACAATGTATCAGCCATGTGAAGGGTTAATTCTGTTCCAGAGCACAGAGCAGCACTGGGTGGGGAGGAGCATGACAACGTCACTTTGCTAAAGTGAAACTACAGTTGCTAGACGTGCTGTATGCTGCACACATGAGTAAACTCTAAAACACTTCAGACATCTCTCTTAAACCGCTACACAGTCTCCTGTGGTTAATCACAGTAAATACTAGAGAGAAATCTGAGGACACGCCCACACTATTTTACACAGACATGGGTGAGTAGAGATTCACAAGGATCGGTGAATAAATATGACTGTGTGCATTTATTTGATGGTAATCTCCTGTTTGTATCTACAGTACCTATGTTTAACTATGTTTCGTAAATTGACTCATTTGCTCTGTAAGTAGTACGGTTAAACAACTTTTATCAAGATTGGTTCATTTCCCTTAATGCCGTGTTGACAACGGCACTGAAACTATCGATAGCCGACTCATTCCAGGAAATGAAATGGGCTCATTTGAAAAAACATATATATTGTATTAATGACTGATTGATTATAATCTAGAGCTGGAGTCTATTATTATTTTGATCTGAAGGTTTTCTGCAATTTGCTAAATAAAAATGTTGAACTTTAACTATGCTTTACAGTTTCGACTTTACTCTCACTCTCTCTCTCTCTCTCTCTCTCTCTCTCTCTCTCTCTCTCTCTCTAGATATGGCTTCCTCCAGCATTCTACTTTCTGAAGACCATTTCCTGTGCTCTATATGTCTGGATGTGTTCACTGAGCCAGTCACCACTTCATGTGGACACAACTTCTGCATCACATGTCTCACAAAGTACTGGGATAGAATGGACCTGTGTCAATGTCCACTGTGTCAGGATATATTCTACAGACAACCTGAGCTTCGTGTCAACACAATGTTAAGAGAGGTTGTAGAGAATTTTAAAAAGATGAGAGACAGAGGTAAAGATGAGTCCCCTCCTAAACTCGGAAAAGTGCCTTGTGACATCTGCACTGGGACGAAGCTCAGTGCCATGAAGTCCTGCCTGCTCTGTCTAACCTCTTACTGTGAGACTCACCTGGAGCCTCATCAGATTGCCCCAGCCTTAAAGAGACACAAACTGATCAACCCTGTGGAGAACCTGGAAGACAGGATCTGTAAAAAGCATGACAGACTCCTGGAGCTGTTTTGTAGGACTGACCAGACTTGTGTGTGTCAGTTCTGCACTGAGGCAGACCACAAGACTCATGACACAGTCCCTATAGAGGAAGCGTTTGGAGAGAGGAAGGCTCACTTGGAGAAAACTGAGGCAGAAATGCAGCAGATTATCCAGGAGCGACTGGAGAAGGCTAAAGAGATCAAAGTCTTCGTAGATCTCAGCAAGAGAGATGCAGAGAGGGAGATAGCAGACAGCATACAGGTCTTCACTGCTCTGGTGCGCTCAATTGAGAAAAGCCAGGCTGAGCTGATTGAGGTGATTGAGGAGAAGCAGAAAGCAGTAGAGAGGCAGGCTGAAGGGCTCATTAAAGATCTAGAGCAGGAAATCATTGAGCTAAAGAGGAGAAGAACTGATCTGAAGCAGCTCTCACAGACTGAGGACCACCTCCAACTTCTCCAGAGCTTCCTATCCCTAGAGTGCAAACCTCCACCCACCAAGAACATGTCTGAGATCAGTGTTCACTGTGATCTGTGTGTGGGGACTGTGATGAGAGCTGTGTCTCAGCTGGAAGAGACACTGAATAAAGAGATGGAGAAGCTGCCTGAAGTCAAAATCTGAACTATTGTAAAGTGGCTGTTCCACTGGATGTCATAAGGTGAATGCACCAATTTGTATGCATAAGTGGATGTAAATGAAATGATTCTATGCAGTGGATGTGACTCTGGACCCTGATACAGCACATCACAAACTCATCCTGTCTGAAGATGGGAAACAAGTAAGACGTGGAGACATACCACAGAATCTTCCTGACAATCCAAAAAGGTTTGATCGTTTTGCCATTGTCCTTGGAAAGGATGGCTTCTCCTCAGGGAGATTTTACTATGAGGTGACGGTTAACGGTAAGACTAGGTGGACTTTAGGAGTGGCCAGAGAGTCCATAGACAAGAATGGGTCTGTATCACCTAGCCCTGAATATGGACTCTGGACTGTGGTCTTAATGGATGGGAATCAATACACAGCCTGTGCCTCCCCCTGTCATCCTCTCCCTGAGAAAGAAGCCCCAGAAGGTGGGGGTGTTTGTGGACTATGAGGAGGGTCTGGTCTCCTTTTATGATGTGGAGGCCAGGTCTCATATCTACTCTTTCACTGGCTGCACCTTTAAAGATAAACTCTTTCCCTTCTTCATCCCCAGTAATAATGATGATGGAAAAAACTCCGCTCCTCTCATCATCTCTCCTGTCAATCACACAGGCTGATAAAACAATGGAGAGAGAGTCATTTTTCGGTTATTGCCCTAAATTGTCATTTGTGTTGAAAAATGTTTTGAGCTTGTAATGTACCATAATGCATCTTTAAACATTTATATAAAGGTATACTTAATGAATACAACACAGCTTTGGTGTCACCCTGTCTCAAAACCAGATGGTTTTCACCGCTTGGAAATATTGGAAATGAAGCTTTTCCTCCTGACTGTGCATGTAGTTGAATGTGAGAAAGTACTTGCCTTTGAGCTGGTTTTTGGTT
Organism: Oncorhynchus gorbuscha; assembly: GCF_021184085.1. Classification (NCBI taxonomy): domain Eukaryota; kingdom Metazoa; phylum Chordata; class Actinopteri; order Salmoniformes; family Salmonidae; genus Oncorhynchus; species Oncorhynchus gorbuscha. The sequence goes on along the minus strand of NC_060196.1, from coordinate 12,941,008 downwards.
TGTGACAGTGAATGGTAATAGAGGACGTACTTTTCCTTTGAGCTGGTTGTGGATGTAGGTGAGGATAAGGCCAGGGATCTCCACCAGGGGGATGATGAAGGAGCCTTTGGCCACGTTGCCCAGGTTTTAGTGGGACAGTTGCATCATAGAGGATGGGACAGGGCCAGCTGAGATGTATTCCTGATGTCCACCACAGGGTACAGGTAAAGAGGAGTTTGAAATAGTATAAGTGGTACACTACAGACCTGGGTTGAAATAGTATTTGTTTTCTTTGAGCCGGTATGGAGTGCCAGATGGGCAGGGTCTGTACTTTAGGGACTATTCCATTGGTTCAACCACATCAGGCGAGATCAATGAAGTCCACTGCATAAACATGTTATACAACATATTCTGGGTTGAACTCTGCTTTAATTTATGAATAAATATACACTTCCAGGCAATTCCTTTTTCTACAGAGTATTACAAACTCAAGCCATCATTTTGGGATTGTCAGTTATGATCATCCATTGCCTTTGACATAAGACAAACCAAGCACTTGTAGGACCTGCATTTAATATGTTCAACTACTATAAACATTTAATCATCAGAGTAAATGCCTCTTTCTTATTTGATCCACTGTAGTAATGAGTAAAATGATCCTGTTAACAGGTGAGGGAGAACACAAATCACTAACTTTCAAAACATGTCCATGTAAGAACTTTTCTGTTATGCTAGTCAGTTGTATTTCTCAAAATTGTATTAGATGTACAAATGCAAGTCAAGAAGTGACCATGATCATCATTACCACAACCCCAAAAGTCATTTGAGATACAAAACACTTGTAGTGGTGGTTTACAAAATAACAGTGGTGACATGGAATGCATTTGAATATTCTCTCACAATACTTTGACCCAGAAGAGGCTTAACTAAAAAACATTGCACCAAACTACACTAACAATATTATTGACGTATGTACTTATGTCTCATAAAATATTTGTTACAAAAAGGCATTGTGCTTAAAAAAACTGTGTAAACAGGTTATCAATGAATATTGTAGTCTCTGGGACTGGAGTGATATCATGTTAAACCTATTGCACATGGATTCAAGAAAACCTCTGCAATGCCTTTGGTTTCTGTCTTCAGGTTTGGTTTTTCAAGTAAAAGTCCCTCCTCCATGAGTCTACAACAATAAACAAATGGAGTGTTAATCTTTACTATTGTCTTCATCAGCACCATCATTTTGGGTATATGACTCTAGATTATGGAGGTAAATGAATGTATTCTCTGTTGGACAAATTTTGTTAACTCACCATGGACTTCATCTCAGTACAGACTCCATCTGCATCGGACCGATTCCGTCCCGCCATATTCTTACTGTTCTCGACACACTCCGAAAGAGAGAGAGAAAAGATAACGAGCGCTGTTAAAAATGTGCAAAAACTGCTATTCGCCATATATAAATGGATTGGTACTCTGCAAAACACCAGTCTCAACGTCAACAGTGAAGAAGCGACTCCGGGATGCTGGCCTTCTAGGCAGAGTTGCAAAGAAAAAGCTATATCTCAGACTGGCCAATAGAAAATATAAAAAATTAACACTGGATAGAGGCCAGCATCTCGGAGTCGCCAGTTGAGGACTTGTGAAGTGTCTGTTTCTCAAACTAGACACTCTAAAGTACTTGTCCTCCTGCTCAGTTGTGCACCGGGGCCTCCAACTCCTCTTTTCATTCAGGTTAGAGCCAGTTTAATCTGTTCTGTGAAGGGAGTAGTGCACACTGTTACATGAGATCTTCAGTTTCTTGGCAATTTCTCGCAAGTAATAGTCTTCATTTCTCAGAACAAAAACAGACTGATGAGTTTCAGAAGAAAGGTCTTTGTTTCTGGCCATTTTGAGCCTGTAATCAAACCCACAAATGCTGATGCTCCAGATACTAAACTAGTCTCAAGAAGGCCAGTTTTATTGCTTCTTTAAGCAGGACAACAGTTTTCAGCTGTGCTAACATAATTGCAAAAGGGTTTTCTAATGATCAATTTGCCTTTTAAAATGATAAACTTGGATTAGCTAACACAACGTGCCATTGGAACACAAGAGTGATGGTTGCTGATAATGGGCCTCTGTACGCTTATGTAGATATTCCATTTAAAAAAATCTACCTTTTCCATCTACAATAGTCATTTACAACATGAACAATGTCTACACTGTATTTCTGATCAAGTTGATGTTATTTTAATGGACAAAAATATGCTTTTCTTTCAAAAACAAGGACATTTCTAAGTGACCTCAAACCTTTGAACGGTAGTGTATAGAAGGCTGCGTCACGATTCTTTCTCAAAGTGAGCACAACATTAATTTAACAATGGTGGAAACTCCCTCTCGAAAATGATTACACCAATCCATTGCTTTTAAGTCCATGACAGGTGGAGAATCGGGACGCACCTATAGCCTCCCATGAAGCCTCGCCTCCCTTCCCCTCACCATGAGGGACTTGTCCATGTAGAATTCTCGGCCGGGGCTGCTGTCGTTGTGCTTTGTGTCCACGGCGAAGCAGAGGAAGAGCATGTCAACCACAATCTCAAGGATAGACAGGAAGCAGTGGGTCACCTGCCAGGGGAACAGGCAGACGATGAGCAGGGGCAGCACCCACACCATGTTGTCCCGCTGGTAGTTGAGCGCCAACACACCGGCGAACACCGTGCAGCAGACGGTCAGTACCTGGATAGACACATACGAAGGAAAAGACAGAGAGAAAGGGGATGGGAAAGGGAAAACAGAGGAAAGAGACAAAGAGAGAGAAAAAGAGTGAGACAGTGATAGATTGAATAGTAATATTATGCTTGTAAAATACACACAGATGACAAACTGACAATAAACAATTACAAAATGGCGCAGTGTGGTGGAAATGACCACCAGGGACTCAAATTCAAACTTAAATGAATCATTCTTTATTATCAGCAAGGTGTAGAGGTTCCAACAAACTCTCATGTCAGGTCCGTTTTGGAGAAGCTGATAGCATCACCTATACGCCAAGGCGGAGAAGTGCCTTTTCTTCCAGCAGGCAGACTCGTTCCTGGGCTATCGGATATCCACCGCGGGAGTGGAGATGGAAGAGCAGATAGTCAGTGCAGTACGGTCGTGGCTTGTTCCATCCAACACAAAGGCGGTGCAGCGCTTCCTAGGTTTTCTGTTTCAGGCACTTCATTAGGGGTTTTCAGCACAGTGGTAGCCCTTCTCAACTCCCCCCTGAAGAGAGGTCCTCGACAGCTTCGCTGGACTGAGGAGGCCTTTGGAGCCTTCCGTGCGCTCAAGGAACGTTTTACGAACGCACCTGTTCTGGCTCATCCTGACCCGCCTCTGCCCTTCATCGTAGAAGTGGATGCCTCCGAGGTTGGAGTAGGGGCTGTTCTCTCCCAACACACTGGATCGCCACCTAAACTCCAACCATGCGCCTTCTACTCACGGAAGCTGTCTCCCACAGAGCAGAATTACGTCGTGGTAGATTGTGAGTTGCTGGCCGTCAAGGCGCTGAAAATATGGCGGCACTGGCTGGATTCATTCCTGGTTTGGACAGACCACCGGAACCTAGAGTATATACGTGCAGCGAAGAGGCTGAACCCGCTTCAGGCCAGGTGGGCCCTATTCTTCACCAGGTTTGACTTTACCCTTTCCTACTGGCCGGGACCTACGAACGTCATGACCGATGCCTTGTGTCAGGTTGATGACCCAGAGGTTTGGAGGGAGAAAGTGACACCCATTATTCCCCTGTCCCTCATTGACATGGACATCTGTCGAGCCCTGCGACAGGAGCCCTCAACTGCCCACTGTACTGAGGGACGTACCCTCTGATGTGCGAGACCGTCTCTTCGCCTGGGCACACACAGCATCTGTGTTGGGGCACCCGGGTATAGCCGTACTATCGTCTGTCTCTCCACCAACTACTGGTTGCCCACCATGGCCCAGGATGTCCGGGTTTATGTCTCTTCCTGTTCCACCTGCGCACAGAGCAAGACATCTAGACACCTCCCTCATGGCAAACTTATGGCAAAGGCTCTCTTCTCTCACATCTTCCGGCACTATGGGATCCCGGAGTACATGTCTGACTGTGGTTCTCAGTTCACTTCATGTGTCTGGAAGACCTTCATGGAACGACTGGGGGTCACGGTCAGCCTCAACTCCGGAAACCATCCCCAATCAAATGGGCAGGTGAAAAGGCTAAATCAGGAAATGGGTAGGTGCCTTCGTAGTTACTATTTAGAAGAAAAAGAAACGCACACCTACAGTGGGGCAAAAATGTATTTAGTCAGCCACTAATTGTGCAAGTTCTCCCCCTTAAAAAGATGAGAGAGGCCTGTAAATTTCATCATAGGTACAAAATGATTTTTTTTCTCCAGAAAATCACATTGTAGGATTTTTAATGAATTTATTTGCAAATTATGGTGGAAAATAAGTATTTGGTCACCTACAAACAAGCAAGATTTCTGGCTCTCACAGACCTGTAACTTCTTCTTTAAGAGGCTCCTCTGTCCTCCACTCGATACCTGTATTAATGGCACCTGTTTGAACTTGTCCTCAGTATAAAAGACACCTGTCCACAACTTCAAACAGTCACACTCCAAACTCCACTATGGCCAAGACCAAAGAGCTGTCAAAAGACACCAGAAACAAAATTGTAGACCTGCACCAGGCTGGGAAGACTGAATCTGCAATAGGTAAGCAGCTTGGTTTGAAGAAATCAACTGTGGGAGCAATTATTAGGAAATGGAAGACATACAAGACCACTGATAATCTCCCTCGATCTGGAGCTCCACGCAAGATCTCACCCAGTGGGGTCAAAATGATCACAAGAACGGTGAGCAAAAATCCCAGAACGGGGAGACCTAGTGAATGACCTGCAGAGAGCTGGGACCAAAGTAACAAAGCCTACCATCAGTAACACACTACACCGCCAGGAACTCAAATCCTGCAGTGCCAGAGGTGTCCCCCTACTTAAGCCAGTACATGTCTAGGCCCATCTGAAGTTTGCTAGAGAGCATTTGGATGATCCAGAAGAAGATTGGGAGAATGTCATATGGTCAGATGAAACCAAAATATAACTTTTTGGTAAAAACTCAACTCGTCGTGTTTGGAGGACAAAGAATGCTGAGTTGCATCCAAAGAACACCATACCTACTGTGAAGCATGGGGGTGGAAACATCATGCTTTGGGTCTGTTTTTCTGCAAAGGGACCAGGACGACTGATCCGTGTAAAGGAAAGAATGAATGGGGCCATGTATCATGAGATTTTGAGTGAAAACCTCCTTCCATCAGCAAGGGCATTGAAGATGAAACGTGGCTGGGAATTTCAGCATGACAATGATCCCAAACACATCGCCCGGGCAACGAAGGAGTGGCTTCATAAGAAGCATTTCAAGGTCCTGGAGTGGCCTTGCCAGTCTCCAGATCTCAACCCCATAGAAAATCTTTGGAGGGAGTTGAAAGTCCGTGTTGCCCAGCAACAGCCCCAAAAACATCCCTGCTCTAGAGGAGATCTACATGGAGGAATGCGCCAAAATACCAGCAACAGTGTGTGAAAAACTTGTGAAGACTTACAGAAAACGTTTGACCTCTGTCATTGCCAACAAAGGGTATATAACCAGTATTGTATTGAGATAAACTTTTGTTATTGACCAAATACTTATTTTCCACCATAATTTGCAAATAAATTCATTAAAAATCCTACAATGTGATTTTCTGGATTTTTTTCTCATTTTGTGTCATAGTTGAAGTGTACCTATGATGATAATTACAGGCCTCTCTCATCTTTTTAAGTGGGAGAACTTGCACAATTGGTGGCTGACTACATACTTTTTTGGCCCACTGTATGTCAAAGTGCTGTACAGAAACACAGCCTAAAACCCCAAACAGCAAGCAATGCAGGTGTAGAAGCACGGTGGCTAGGAAAAACTCCCTAGAAAGGCCAAAACCTAGGAAGAAACCTAGAGAGGAACCAGGCTATGAGGGGTGGCCAGTCTTCTTCTGGCTGTGCCGGGTGGAGAATATAACAGAACATGGCCAAGGTGTTCAAATGTTCATAAATGAAAAGCATGGTCCAATAATAGTAATCACGGTGAACAGGTCAGGGTTCCATAGCCGCAGGCAGAACAGTTGAAACTGGAGCAGCAGCACGGCCAGGTGAACTGGGGACAACAAGGAGTCATCATGCCAGGTAGTCCTGAGGCATGCTCCGAGGGCTCAGGTCCTCCGAGAGAGAGAAAGATAGAAAGAAAGAATTAGAGAGTGCATACTTAAATTCATACAGGACACCGGATAAGACAGGATAAATACTCCAGATATAACAGACTGCCCCTAGCCCCCCGACACATAAACTACTGCAGCATAAATACTGGAGGCTGAGACAGGAGGGGTCAGGAGACACAGTGGCCCCATCCGATGATACCCCCAGACAGGGGCAAAGAGGCAGGATATAACCTCACACACTTTGCCAAAGCACAGCCCCCACACCACTAGAGGGATATCTTCAACCACCAACTTACCATCCTGAGACAAGGCCGAGTATAGCCCACAAAGATCTCCTCCTCCACGGCACAACCCAGGGGGGGGGCGACCCCCCAAAGAGGAAGACCACGTCAGTGACTCAACCCACTCAAGTGACGCACCCCTCATAGGGACGGCATGGAAGAGCACCAGTAAGCCAGTGACTCAACCCCTGTAATAGGGTTAGAGGCAGAGAATCCCAGTGGAGAGAGGGGAACCGGCCAGGCAGAGACAGCAATGGCGGTTCGTTGCTTCAGTGCCTTCTGTTCACCTTCACCCTACTGGGCCAGTCTACACTCAATAATAGGACCTACTGAAGAGATGAGTCTTCAATAAAGACAAAGGTTGAGACCGAGTCTGCGTCTCTCACATGGGTAGGCAGACCATTATTTAGCAGCCGTATTTAGCACTAACTGAAGTTTATTCAGTGCTTTATCCGGGTAGCCGGAAAGTAGAGCATTGCAGTTGTCTAACCTAGATGTAACAAAAGCAAGGATTAATTTTTCTGCATCAATTTTGTACAGAACATTTCTGAATATTTGCAATGGTACGTAGATGGAAAAAAGCTGTCCTTGAAACAATCTCTTGATATGTTCGTCAAAAGAGTGATCAAGGGTCCAGAGTAACGCCGAGGTCCTTCACAGTTTTATTTGAGACAACTGTACAACCATCAAGATTAATTGTCAGATTCAACAGAAGATCTCTTTGTTTCTTGGGACCTAAAACAAGCATCTCTTTTTTGTCCGAGTTTAAAAGTAGAACGTTTGCAGCCATCCACTTCCTTATGTCTGAAACACAGGTTTCTAGCAAGGGCAATTTTTGGGCTTCACCATGTTTCATTGAAATGTACAGCTGTGTGTACTCCGCTTAGCAGTGAAAGTTAACATTGTTTTCGAATGACATCCCCAAGAGGTAAAATATATAGTGAAAACAATAGTTGTCCTAAAATGGAACATGGAAGATCACCAAAATTTACAGTTGATTTGTCAGAGGACAAACCATTCACAGAGAAAAACTGATATCTTTCCGACAGATAAGATATAAACCAGGCCAGAACTTGTCCGTGTAGACCAATTTGGGTTTCCAATCCCTCCAAAAGAATGTGGTGATCGATGGTATCAAAAGCAGCACTAAGATCTTGGAGCACGAGGACAGATGCAGAGCCTCGGTCTGACGCCATTAAAAGGTCATTTACCACCTTCACAAGTGCAGTCTTAGTGCTATGATGGGGTCTAAAACCAGACTGAAGCATTTCGTATACATTGTTTGTCTTCAGGAAGGCAGTGAGTAGCTGCGCAACAGCTTTTTCAAAAAAATTTTGAGAGGAATGGGAGATTCGATATAGGCAGATAGTTTTTTATATTTTCTGGGTCAAGGTTTGGCAATTTCAAGAGAGGCTTTATTACTGCCACTTTTAGTAAGTTTGGTACATATCCGGTGGATAGAGAGACATTTATTATGTTCAACAGAGGAGGGCCAAGCACAGGAAGCAGCTCTTTCAGTAGTTTAGTTGGAATAGGGACCAGTATGCAGCTTGAAGGTTTAGAGGCCATGATTATTTTCATCATTGTGTCAAGAGACATAGTACTAAAACACTTGAATGTCACCCTTGATCCTAGGTCCTGGCAAAGTTGCGCAGACTCAGGACTACTGAGCTTTGGAGGAATACACAGATTTAAAGAGGAGTCTAATTTGCTTTCTATTGATCATGATCTTTTCCTCAAAGAAGTTAATGAATGTATTACTGCTGAAGTGAAAGCCATCCTCTCTTGGGGAATGCTGCTTATTAGTTAGCTTTGCGACAGTATCAAATATACATTTTGGATTGTTCTTATTTTCCTCAATTAGGTTAGAAAAAAAAGGATGATCGAGCAGCAGTGAGGGCTTTTCGATACTGCACGGTACTGTCTTTCCAAGCTAGTCGGAAGACTTCCAGTTTGGTGTGGCGCCATTTCCGTTCCAATTTTCTGGAAGCTTGCTTCAGAGCTCGGGTATTTTTGTATACCAGGGAGCTAGTTTCTTATGACAAATGTTTTTAGGGGTGCAACTGCATCTAGGGTATTGCGCAAGGTTAAATTGAGTTCCTCAGTTAGGTGGTTAACACATTTTTGTTCTCTGACGTCCTTGGGTAGGCGGAGTGAGTCTGGAAGGGCATCTGGGAATCTTTGGGTTGTCTGAGAATTTATAGCATGACTTTTGATGCTCCTTGGTTGGGGTCTGAGCAGATTATTTGTTGCGATTGCAAACGTAATAAAATGGTGGTCCGATAGTCCAGCATTATGAGAAAAAATGTGATTAAAGTGATGAAAGAAATAAACACTGAAATAAATAGTTCCATTATTCTGACATTTTACATTCTTAAAATAAAGTGGTGATCCTAACTGACCTAAAACAGGACATTTTTACCAGGATTAAAATGTCAGGAATTGTGGAAAAACTGAGTTGAAATGTATTTGGCTCAGGTGTATGTAAACCTCTGACTTCAACTGTTAGTGAATGTCATAAAGGACTTACTTTTCCTTTGATCTGGATGTGGGTAATTGTGAAAAAGGACTTAAGCTGATTGTTGCTACTGCATAAGTGAATATGGTAAAGTACATACTCAGCCTTTGACCTGGTTCCACAGTTCTGTACTTTGATAAAGGACATACTTTTTCTTTCAGCTGGCTGTGGATCAAAGACTGTGTGTGGAATAGGAAGTAATGTGCCTATGAGCTGGTTTTTCGATTTAGGATAGTGACAGAATATGATAAAATGCATACTTTTATTTTGACCTGCTTGTACAGTGTCTTCAGAAAATACTCACACCCCTTGACTTATTCCACATTTTGTGTTACAGCCCGAATTCAAAATATATATTTTTCACCCATCTACACACAATATCCGATAATAAAGTAATATATACACACACACACACACACTGGGGAGAACAAGTATTTGATACATTGCTGATTTTGCAGGTTTTCCTACTTACAAAGCATGTAGAGGTCTGTAATTTGTATCATAGGTACACTTCAACTGTGAGACGGAATCTAAAACAAACATCCAGAACATCACATGAACGGATGATTTCTGCATGTGTGGTTTCCACCATGAAGCATGGAGGTGGTGGCGTGATGGTACTTTGCTGGTGACGCTCAGTGATTTATTTAGAATTCAAGGCATACTGAACCAGCATGGCTACCACAGCATTCTGCAGTGATACACCATCCCATCTGGTTTGCACTTAGTGGGACCATCATTTGTTTTTAAACAGGACAATGACCCAACCCACCTCCAGGCTGTGTAAGGACTATTTGACCAAGAACGAGAGTTAATGGAATGCTGCATCAGATGACCTAGCCTCCACAAATCACCCGACCTAAACCCAATCGAGATGGTTAGGGATGAGTTGGACCGCAGAGTGAAGGAAAAGCAGCCACCAACTGTTAATCATACGTGGGAACCCGATCAAGCATTCCAGGTGAAGCTGGTTGAGAGAATCCGAAAGAGTGTGCAAAGGTGTCATCAAGGCGAAGGGAGGCCATTTTGAAGAATATATCATCTATTTTAATTTGTTTAACACATAATTCCATCAGTGCCATTTCATTGTTTTGATGTATTCACTATTATTATACAATGTAGAAAATAGTAGAAATTATTCTACAATGTAGAAAATAGTACAAATAAAGAAACTCTTGAATGAGTAGGTGTGTTCAAACTTTTGACTGGCATTGTGTGTGTACATGTATGGGTAATTTGTTTGAATGTTTCTCCCTGTGTGGATATCTTAATGACATCCAGACGCAAACCCACGTCCCTATTCGAACTGATCATCTCTCACAATCACAGATGGACATTTTTGTTGTCGTTGTCATTTTATTTCTCTGCATAAAAACATTATCCAAAACATTCTGGGTTAAAACATTCATGAATAGAGATACAGTTATAGGGAATCACTTTTTCTATAGATACAGTATTACAAACTCAAATCAGGAGTAATGACTCAATATTACCACAACATAGGGATTTTCAGTTATGGTAAACATTGGAAGATGGCTTCTGATTTCTCCAAAATGCTAACTTTTTGAAAATGTCTTCTATTCCATAAAGGAAATCTTTCAACAGGGTCAAAATACATTGAGAGGATAGAGTTCTCCCACAGAGAAAAGTGCCTGTTGATCATCTGTTATGCAAGTTAGTCGTCACAATTGTATTAGATGTACCAACACAGCATTAGAAGAGACCATGATCCTCATTACCAAAAACCTAAAAAGACATTGATATACAAAAACACTTGTGTTGTACAATATTAGTAGTTAAAAAAAAATACAGTGATGTCATGATGCATTTGAATCTCTCACACAACACTTCCACACACAAGAAGCTAAACTACAGAACACCAACTCTACAGCCTGTACAATAGCACAAAACTACATTAACAATATCCTTGATGGATGTGTAACAAAAAGATATTGTGCTTAAAATGAAAAAAAAAAAAAGCTTTCATGTTAAAATGTGCCATAAATTAACAAACAGGTTATCAGAAATATTGTAGTCGTGGGACTGGAGTAATATCATGGAAACGGTTAGGAATGCCTTTTGGTTTCCGTCTTCTGGTTTGGTCAAGCTAAAGTCCCTCCTCCATGAGTCTACAACAATAAACAAATGGAGTGTTAAACTTCACTATTGTCTTCATCAGCACCATCATTTTGGGTATATGACTCTAGATTATGGAAGGTAAATGAATGTATTCTCTGTTGGAAACGTTTGGTTAACTCACCATAGGCTTCATCTCACGACCGTCTCCATCTGCATCCGGACGATCCCTTCCCGCCATATTCTTACTGTTCTCTACAAACTCCTAAAGAGGGAGAAGAGAGAGAGTGACTGTGTTGGGTGTCGAGAAAACAAGGCGAGTCTGGTGTAATACGTGCATAATCACTATTCACCATATAGAAATGTAGCAAAAGTAGCACAGGGTAAAAACAAAGGCTATGTTCCATTAGCCACATTAGCATACTAGTTAGAATGATACATTGGAATGTTAGTGTGGATAATGGAACAGAGACGTATACGTACCGATTCTCCACCTTCTACCAAAAGGCACAGTTTGAATTTAACAACGGTGGAAACTCCCTCTAGCCAACGATTACAGCAGAGTGGTCCTTCTGTAGCTCAGTTGGTAGAGCATGGCGCTTGTAACGCCAGGGTAGTGGGTTCAATCCCCGGGACCACCCATACGTAGAATGTATGCACACATGACTGTAAGTCACTTTGGATAAAAGCGTCTGCTAAATGGCATATATTATTATTATTATATTATTAGAGAGGAAAAGGCGACGTGAGATGTATAACTGGGCCCAACATTTGTCTTCTCCAGCAGATGGCGTTTTTTTTGTGTTTTTTTTGTCGCTCATCAAGCTAAGAGTTTTACGAGGTCAATGAGTGTAGAATTCAAGAAAATTAACGACTTATTTACTACGTGAGGATTATTTGATCAAATAGAAGTATCGTAACGCTTAGGTTGTCACGATTGTACTGATTTAAGTGGGACACGTGACATCATGACAACGTCAAGAAAAAACATTTTATATCAGAGTTGTGCCTGTTGTTCACGCGCGTATCTGCTATCTCATTGGCTAGTATGGTCCCACCTGATCTTGCTATGTCCCGACTGCTTTTTGAACACATTTATTTTCATTGTTAGAGCGGCCACTTGAGTATCTGATCAATATAATGGATTATCTGTGATTACACCAGTCCATTCAGGTGGAAAATCAGGACGCAGCCATAATCTCCCATAATCTCCCACCCACCCAGCCTCCCTTCTCCTCACCATGAGGGCCTTGTCCATGTAGAACTCTCGGCCGGGGCTGCCGTCGTTGTGCTTGGTGTCCACGGCGAAGCAGAGGAAGAGCACGTCCACCACGATCTCAAAGACGGACAGGAAGCAGTGGGCCACCAGCCAGGAGAACAGGCAGACGATGAGCAGGGGCAGCACCCACACCGTGTAGTCCCGCTGGTAGTTGAGCGACAATACGCCGACGAACGCAGTGCAGGAGACGATCAGTACCTGGACACACACACACACACGGATGAAGAGACAGATGGAGAGAAAGGAGGGAGGGAAAGAGACAGATTGAATCGTATTAGTATGCTTGTAAAATACACACAAAATGAACTGATAATAAACAATCCTAAAATGGCGTTGCTGTGCGGCCGTTACCTTTCCCAGGAAGAGGACAAAATCCCCCACGGTGTTGATGGTGGCCACTCTGAGGGCATTCTCTACCAGGATGACGAAGGCGTCACGCGCCGACGTACAGAAACTGGTGCTGTTGATCGCTGTCGCCGTGTACGCGTTCTGTGGTGAAAACAGACAAACAAGAGAAAGAAGTATCATCAATAACAATGTGTGACTGCTGTCCTCTTGGAACGAGTCTCCCTTGTCAAATAGATTGTTGTCAATGATGTGACCTAATCAACATCTCAGATGACAATCAATCTGATTCTGATCGAACACTTACTTGATTCAGGTACATTAGACACTTCTTCAGGCACCACAAGCAGCAGATGCAGGATTTCAACATACAGCGAGCACAGGCATTTTCCTACAAACAGAGAATACACTGAGCTTTAGTTGTCTGGCTTGACAAACTGGTGGTCGGTATAAGTGAAAGCGAGAATGTTTTAAAAACGGCACATCAGCCACGTGAAGAGCTCATTCTGTTCCAGAGCAGCACTGGGTGGGATATACCTAGTGCACACGAGTAAACGCCCTCAAACTCTTCAGAAAAGTCTCCTAAAAGACCCCGACTCTCCGGTGGTTTTTTGATACTTCAGCACAGGAAAATAAAAATCTGAAAACACGCCCACAGTCTTTTACACAGACGAGTAGAGATTGGTGGGATGGGATGGGTGAAGAAATGTTACTGGTGTACAGTTTATGGCAATATATTTAGTATATTTACTCATTTCTACTCTATGTTGTAGGGTTAAACAGCTTGAATCAAGATTGGTTAGTATTCCTTAATGCCCTGTTGACAACGGCACTAAAACTACTGAGAGCGGAGTCATTACAGAAAATGCCCTGTTATATATATATATATTTTTTTTTTAAATTTAAAAAATGTTTTTTTATTAAAACCTTTCTTTAACTAGGCAAGTCAGCAAAGAACAAATTCTTATTTAAAATTACGGCCTACACAGCCAAACCCGGACGACGCTGGGCCAATTGTGCGCCGCCCTATGGGTCTCCCAATCACGGCCGGTGGTGATACAGCTTGGAATCGAATCAGGGTGTCTGTAGTGACGCCTCTAGCACTGAGATGCAGTGCCTTAGACCGCTGCACCACACGGGAGCCTTCATATTTAATGCATTATTGTTTGATTGATTATAATCTGGAGCTGGAGTCTATTAGTATTTTGATCGGAAGCATTTCAGAGTGTGTTTGCAGTAAAAAACAAAACTATTCTTTACAGTTTCGACTTTGCGCTCTCTCTAGATATGGCTTCCTCAAGCAGTCTGAAGAGCAGTTCCTGTGCTCTGAGCCAAACACCACTTCATGTGGACACAACTTCTGCATGGTTTGTATCACAAAGTACTGGGATAGCAAGGACCTGTGTCAATGTCCACTGAGTCAGGAGAAATTCTACAGACCTAACTTTTGTGTCAACACAATCTACAAAGAGGTTGTAGAGAATTTTAAAAGGATGAGAAACAAAGGTAAAGACTGGTCCCCTTCCAAACCCGGAAAAGTGCCTTGTGACGTCTGCACTGGGACGAAGTGCAAGGCCCTGAAGTCCTGCCTGCTCTGTCGAACCTCTTACTATCAGACTCACCTGGAGACTCATCAGATTACCCCAGCCTTAAAGAGACACAAACTGGTCGACCCTGTGGAGAACCTGGAAGACAGGATCTGTAAGAAGCACGAAAGACTCCTGGAGCTGCTCTGTAGGACTGACCAGACATGTGTGTGTCAGTTCTGCACTGAGGCAGACCACAAGAATCATGACACTGTCCCTATAGAGGAAGATAGCAGAGTGTGCGCAGTTCTTCACTGATCTGTTGCGCTCCATTGAGAAAAGCCAGGCTGAACTGATTGAGGTGATTGAGGAGAAGCAGAAAGCAGTAGAGGAGAAGCAGAAAGCAGTAGAGAGGCAGGCTGAAGGGCTCATTAAAGATCTGGAGCAGGAAATCACTGAGTGTTTACAGCGATCTGTGTGTGGGGACTGTGAGCTGGAGAAGACCCTGAATAAAGAGATGAAGAAGCTGCCTGAAATCAAACTGAAGAGGATTCAGCAGTATGCAGTGGATGTGACTCTGGACCCTGATACAGCACATCACAAACTCATCCTGTCTGAAGATGGGAAACAAGTAAGACGTGGAGACACCACAGAAACTTCCAGACAATACAAAAAAGGTTTGTTATGCCATGACCCTTGAAAAGGACGGTTAAGGGGAAGACTGACTGGGATGTAGGAGTGGCCAGAGTCCTTTGACGGGAAGGGGAAATTCACACTGAGCCCTGAGAATGGACCCTGGCTGTGTTCCACAGTCGTCCTCTCCCTGAGAGAGAAGCCCCAGAAGGTGGGGTTGTTTGTGGAGTATGAGGAGGGTTTCCTTTTATGATGTGGAGGCCAAGTCTCATATCTACTCTTCCACTCACTGAGCCTTTAAAGAGAAACTCTTTCCATTCCTTGAATCCTGTAATAATACTGATGGTAAAAACTCAGCCCCTCATGTCAATCACCCAGACTGATTAAAGGATGAGGTAACTGCTTTTTTGCAACAGACCATTTACAAAATCATCAAATGAGCGTATTTTGTCAGATTGATTAGAATATCCAGATTGTCCTCTGAAATGTTCTGTACACCCTAACATCAATAATACATGCTTGTATTTACTGAAAATCAAGACTCAACTGGAATTAAATTCAATAAGAAATATGAAAAGTTGTTGCTTTGATTATTCATATCTACATAGTGCGCCTTCAGAAAATATTCATACCTTTGACTTACTCCACATTTTGTTGTTACAGCCTGAATTGAAATGGTTTAAATATATAATTTATTTCACCCATCTATACACAATTCCCCATAATGACAAATTCTGACTTGTGCTCTGATATCTGCTTCACTGATTTCTGCTCTCGTAAAAACCTGGGTTTTCTGCACGTTAAGACTAGAAGCTTATTACCTAAAATGGATCAATTGAAAGTGTGGGTTCACAGCTCCAATCCAGATGTGTTGCTCACTACTGAGACGTGGTTAAAGGAAGAGTGTTTTGAATACTGATGTTAACCTTTCTGGTTGTAACCTTTTTCGGCAAGACAGATCTTCCAAAGGTGGTGGAGTGGCAATCTTTACCAAGGATCACCTTCAGTGCTCAGTTGTCTCCACCAAGTCTGTACTCAAACAATTTGATTTGCTGGTTTTAAGCATGAAATGTTTTTCTTCATATGTTTTGTAATGTTGTATATGTTTGACGTATTTATGCAGGAATCATCTGTAAAAGAGACCCTAGTCTCAGTATGAAAAAAAAAATGAATGATTGTGGACGTAGGGGACTGGGCTGAATGAGATAAAGGACGTACTTTTCCTTTCAGCTGGTTGTGGATGTAGGTGAGGATGAGGCGAGGGATCTCCACCAAGGTGATGATGAAGGAGCCTTTGGCCACGGTGCCCAGGTGGTAGCGAGTCAGACACAGCATAGATGACACGATGGGGGTCATGGGCAGATCAGATTTATTCCTGATGTCAACCGCGGGACAGAGGAAAAGAAGAAGAGTTGGAAATAGTCAAATTAACTGATACAGGACAGACTTGGGTTTAAATAGTATTATCCGTACAAATGGACCAATAAAGCAGGCACTGTACTGAAGCTAAGATTGATGTACTTTGCACTTTTGGGACAATTCCATTGGTTCAAATGCACCAGGCAAGCTCAATTAAGTGCAGCTAATGTATTTGACAGAATCTTTTCAAACACATCACAAGCATGCCGTTACATCTACTACATTTCATCACAACACTCTCTCCTGACCTTGTGAAGTAGTAGGTGACCACAGCTCCGGCCACGGTCATCTGCTGGCAGGCCAGGATGAACTGACTGATCCAGATGAGGCCCACAGCGTGGTACCACACCATGTACTGGAGTGGGCCTGATATACGATACTCCACCAGCCCTGCCTCTCCACTCTGCACTGGGCTACCTGTAAGGGGCACACAGCTAAGGTCAGGGGTCAACCTTCTCGTTCTTTACAGGGTTCCCTACAGCCAGGTTTAGGGGTAGGCTGATCTCCTCTGATCTGCCAGGCATTCACAGATAACGATTTTGTTCCTGGAAAGCTCCTGGTAGATTTTTTGGGGGGAAAAATATTTTAACTCATAAAGTGGAATCAAATATAAGACAGCAAGACACCATTTTGCAACAACAAACACTGCAGCACGGAGGAGTTTGATGGACCCTCTTTAAAGTGATCTAGTTTGTCGAACTCTAATCTGAATAACATCCAGAAACAGATAAAAGGGCAGGCAGAGTGAAATAGTAGACAGACAAATCTGACAAAAACATGACGCTTTGTTGTAATTGAGGCTTCTCTGGTGGTGGTCTTGTTGATGAGGGAGATCGTGAATGTAGTGGGTATATTTCAGAGACTTGGTCTTTGACTGTGCGCCCGAGCTGCCACCCACAGCACCAGACTGACCCAAGAATCTAAATAAGAGTTGGCGTCGAGTCATGCCACTTCTAGCCATGCGCCTCCAGTTCAAAAATGTCCCATGAGTGTGTTAATCACCTAGAATTAGGATGGACATAAACCTTATGTTGGTCAACCATGGTTTGCCATCACTGTGATAAGATAGTGTGTAAAAAAATGCATGTGAGGAATTTATCTGCACTGTATGCGTGTTAGCTAGCCAGACAGTAGGTAGAAGAATGTTTCCATAAATGTTTCTAATTAACTGACAATATGCCAACATTCCATTCAAACAATGATGTCAATCCACAGTCCTACACTGGCTCAAATCAGTTGATGATGGGCCTTAGACAAGTTGTAAACGCAACAAGTACTGATATTGGGCATGGTTACAGGCACACAATAAGATGATTATGTTGGACAGATTAATGCAGTGAACAAAAATATAAGCACAACAATTACAATGATTTTACTGAGTTACAGTTCAAATAAGGAAATCAGGCAATTTAAATAAATTCATTAGGCCCTAATGTATGGATTTCACATGTCTGGGCAGGCTGGCGTGGTTAAACGTGGTCTACGGTTGTGAAGCCGGTTGGAAGTACTGCCAAATTCTCTAAAACAACGTTGGTGGCGGTTTATGGTAGAGAAATTAACATTAAATTCTCTGACAACAGCTCTGATGGACATTCCGGCAGTCAGCATGTCAATTGCACACTCCATCAAATCTTGAGATGTCTGTGGAATTGTGTATAGTGACAAAACTGCACATTTTAGAGTGGCCTTTTATTGACCCCAGCACAAGGTGCACCTGTGTAATGATCATGCTGTTTAATCAGCTTCTTGATATACCACACCTGTCATGTGGATGGATTATCTTGGCAAAGATGAAATGCTCACTAACAGGGATGTAAACAAATTTGTGCACAACATTTTTGAGAAATAAGCTTTTTGTGCGTATGGAGAATCAAGATAGTCATGTAAACGTGGGGCGGCAGGGTAGTCTAGTGGTTAGAGTGTTGGACTAGAAACCGGAAGGCTGCAAGTTCAAATCCCCGAGCTGACAAGGTACAAATCTGTTGTTCTGCCCCTGAACAGGCAGTTAACCCAGGCCGTAATTGAAAATAAGAATTTGTTCTTAACTAACTTGCCTAGTTAAATAAAGGTAAAAAAAACACCTTACTCTGCTTATGTCCATACTCTGCCTACTGCCGTAATCTGTTTAATATTCAATTATTTAGTGTGCATGTACATGTACTCATAATATCACTCTAAGAAAACAAAATCAGACATTTATGGTCCATTTACATATATTTGAGAGGCTATTTGAACAGACTGTGTATAAAACACTTAGAAATTCTATTTATATGACAATATTGTTGGTTGACGATAATTCCATTCCACAATATCTGATGCATCACATACCTTACTTTTACTTTCCTGCATAAGTAAAAGTCAGGAAATGCATCATTAAACTGGTTTTGGATTTCTCCCTGACCAAGTTGGCTGCCATTTTCACCCCATTATGGAACTTTGAGGGTTCATGACATAGCCCATTAAGTAATTGAATAGGATCTACATGGTTAATCACCACATCATTAGCAGGATGAAGTGAACCAAACACTCCATACGTACAGTATCCAAACTTTCAATAGTGACGCAAGTCCACTTCCTTAATCTTTTACAGGGCATAAAATAATTGGAACTAATCTGAAAATAAATATGTGGTATCCTCACCAAAACGGTCCATTTAGATGTAAATATCTTGTTGAAAAGGAGAAAATAAAGACATTAACAAAAATGTCCTTCACAACGTGACAAAGTTGTATTCTATTCTGACCTGCGGTTCCGAGGAAGAGGAGCACACCGAGCCAGGACACCCAGAAGAGCATGAGGCTGAGGAAGGTCCAGAAGGGCTGCAGGGCCAGCAGAGGCAGGTGAGTGAACACCTTGCCCGCTACATGGAACAGGGTGATGGTCAGTGCCACGCGCTTCCTCATGAAGAACAGCAGCAGCAGCAGGATCACCTGAAAATGGTAATTACACGATATAATGGAGTCAGAAAGTATTCAGGTCCCTTCACTTTTTCCACATTTTGTTATGTTACAGCCATATTCTAAAATGGTTTAAATAAAAAAAATCCTCAATCTACACACAATCCCCCATGGTGACAAAGCAAAAACAGGTTTTTAGAAATGTTTAAAAATAAATAAAACAGAAATCCCTTATTTACAGAAGTATTCAGACCCTTTGCTATGAGATTTTTTTATTTAGCTCAAGTCTGTTTCCATTGGTCAGCCTTGAGATGTTTCTTCAACTTGATTGTAGATGATTTGGAAAGGCACACACACACACACGTCTATATAAGGTCCCACACTTGCAAAAACCAAGCCATGAGGTCGAAGACATTGTCTGTAGAGCTCCGAGACAGGATTATGTTGAGGCACAGAACTGGGGAAGGGTACCAAAACATTTCTGCAACATTGAAAGTCCCCAAGAACACAGTCGCTTCCATCATTCTTAAATGGAAGAAGTTTGGAACCACCAAGACTCTTCCTAGAGCTGGCCACCCAACCATCTCTGCAGCACTCCAGCAATCAGGCCTTGGTAGTGGCCAGACGGAAGCAACTCCTCAGTAAAAAGGCACATGACAGCCAGCTTGGAGTTTGCCAAAAGGAACCTAAAGACTCTCAGACCATGAGAAACAAGATTTTCTGGTCTGAAGAAACCAAGACTGAACTCTTTGGACTGAATGCCAAGCGTCACATCTGGTGGAAACCTGGCACCATCCCTATGGAGAAGCATGGTGGTGGCAGCATCATGAGGTGGGGATGTTTTTCAGTGGCAGGGACTGGGAGACTAGTCAGAATCAAAGGAAAGATGAACGAAGCAAAGTACAGAGCTCCTTGATGAAAACCTGCTCCAGAGCAGACAACGACCCTAAGCACACAGTCAGGAAAACCCAGGAGTGGTGTCGGGACAATTTCCCTGAGTGGCCCAGCCAGAGCCCAGACTTGAACCCAATCAAACATCTCTGGAGAGACCTGAAAATAGCTGTGCAACGATGCTCCCCATCCAACCTGACAGAGCTTGAGGATCTGCAGAGAAGAATGGGAGTAACTCCCCAAATACAGGTGTGCCAGGCTTGTAGCCTCATACCCAAAAAGACTCGAGGCAGTAATCTCTGCCAAAGGTACTTCAACAAAGTACTGAGTAAAGGGTCTGAATACTTATGTAAATGCAGTGCTTAATTTAATCTGGATTTGGCACATCTCCGTTTTGGACTATTTTGTTCTCTCCACTTTTTGCAATGAAAAGTATTTAGTCAGCCACCAATTGTGCAAGTTCTCCCACTTAAAAAGATGAGGCCTTTAATTTTTATCAATTTGTGTTCTCCTTTATCCTTGCCATTATGTTCCTTTTCTTGTTCAATTTTTTCCCAGTTTCAAACTTGCACAATACCAAAAGTTCAGAAATCTAGTGTGACAGACAAAATGAGAAGAAAAAAAAAAAATCCAGAAAATCACATTGTAGGATTTTTTATGAATTTATTTGCAAATTATGGTGGAAAATAAGTATTTGGTCAATAACAAAAGTTTCTCAATACTTTGTTATATACCCTTTGTTGGCAATGACAGAGGTCAAACGTTTTCTGTAAGTCTTCACACACTGCCCATTTCCCCATGCAGATCTCCTCTAGAGCAGTGATGTTTTGGGGCTGTTGCTGGGCAACACGGACTTTCAACTCCTTCCAAAGATTTTCTATGGGGTTGAGATCTGGAGACTGGCAAGGCCACTCCAGGACCTTGAAATGCTTCTTACGAAGCCACTCATTTTTTTGCCCGGGCGGTGTGTTTGGGATCATTGTCATGCTGAAAGTCCCAGCCATGTTTCATCTTCAATGCCCTTGCTGATGGAAGGAGGTTTTCACTCAAAATCTCATGATACATGGCCCCATTCATTCTTTCCTTTACACGGATCAGTCGTCCTGGTCCCTTTGCAGAAGAACAGCCCCAAAGCATGATGTTTCCACCCCCATGCTTCACAGTAGGTATGGTGTTCTTTGGATGAAACTCAGCATTCTTTGTCCTCCAAACACGACGAGTTGAGTTTTTACCAAAAAGTTATATTTTGGTTTCATCTGACCATATGACATTCTCCCAATCTTCTTCTGGATCATCCAAATGCTCTCTAGCAAACTTCAGACGGGTCTGGACATGTACTGGCTTAAGCAGGGGGACACATCTGGCACTGCAGGATTTGAGTCCCTGGCGGCGTAGTGTGTTACTGATGGTAGGCTTTGTTACTTTGGTCCCAGCTCTCTGCAGGTCATTCACTAGGTCCCCCTGTGTGGTTCCTGGATTTTTGCTCACCGTTCTTGTGATCATTTTGACCCCACGGGGTGAGATCTTGCGTGGAGCCCCAGATCGAGGGAGATTATCAGTGGTCAATCTTGCTTGTTTGTAGGTGACCAAATACTTATGTTCCACCATAATTTGCAAATAAATTAATTAAAATGTTAATTTTAATGTGATTTTCTGGATTTTTTCCCCCAAAATTTTCTGTCATAGTTGAAGTGTACCTATGATTAAAATTACAGGCCTCTCATCTTTTTAAGTGGGCGAACTTGCACAATTGGTGAATGACTAAATACTTTTGTCCCACTGCAAGTTAATTCAAGTTAAATATTTGTTAATTCTTCTGCCCCCACAAAAAAAACTAAATGCTAAAAAGTTCATTTTTCAGCCCGGGCCTAATATTCTAAGAGTTGATTCAGGTTCGGCCGATCCTG
Source organism: Oncorhynchus gorbuscha (assembly GCF_021184085.1). NCBI lineage: Eukaryota > Metazoa > Chordata > Actinopteri > Salmoniformes > Salmonidae > Oncorhynchus > Oncorhynchus gorbuscha. Next base: position 12,919,023 of record NC_060196.1, on the reverse strand, counting down.
GTTTATGGTTTGCGCAACACTGTAACCTGTTGGAGACCAACGCGTGGCCGTGTGAGAAGAGCGCCAATGTCCCTCACATAACTACAATGAAATTAACATTTTATGATCCCTCCCACTCTGTTCTGATAGACACGAGCCTGCAACTCATCTCTCCATTGTTGCACTTCATCATTTCGGCAGCCTTGATAAATTGAAATAAATTAGCCAAAAGTTATAGAATTACTGCAGTCTGTCAGAAACAAAGGAAATCATTCAGAATAGCCTACTACACCATGAAAAGGCCTCAAATTTAGTCACAAAGGATCAATAACTTATTTTTTTTAATTGTCTAGCTGTGGATTGTAGCCCAATAACAAGGAATAGCCTACCGTCGGGAACACGCAGCAAATCTGTCAGTGAAAAAACAGCATGCCAGACAAAACAGGCCTATCGCGGTATTTGAAATACAATCGAGGCAAAATGCAGGTTGGAAAGCAAATGGCTCCTGCTGAAAAGAGAAGACTATCCTGAAGGCTACCAAAGTATTGGGTAACTTCCAAATATTGTTTTAAAAAAGAGAGAGAGCGAGAGGCTTTTGGCACAAGCGCATCTCTGCCATCACCAGCGAGGGAGCTGTGCATCATGGGGCAAGTCAGTGAAACTGGAAAGCATTTTTAGGACTATAATTTCTTCCTCACATTGTAGCCTACAATGTCTCTACACCCCTAGGCCTAGGCTAATGATGGATTCAATACAATATTCTACCAAAGTCTCCAGTCATGTAAAATGACGTAGAATTGCATGAAATTAGTTTATAAAAAGGCAGATTTTTAGTAGCCTAGGGTTTGGGAAAAATGTTCCCAATGTGTGCACCTTCTGTAAGTACCTCTACTCTACTGCTCTATGCCATTACGCAAATGCGATAAGCATTCAATGCTTTATTAAAAAGCAAAATAGTACCTCCGAGCTCCCCAGTTCACCCCCCTTGTGCTCACTTTTTGTTCCGGCACCTCCCGATTTACAAATGAAGACCCGTGTAAATGTGATATTTCATTTTTTTATATATATTTTTTTACGTGCAAACATTTCTAAAAATCTGTTTTTGCTTTGTCATTATGGGGTATTGTGGGTAGATTGATGAGGGACCATTTAAAAAAAATCAATTTTAGAATAAAGGCTGTAACGTAACAAAATGTGAAAAAAAGTCAAGCGGTCTGAATACCTTCAGAATGCACTGTATGCTGGTTATCAGCTATAGGATAGGGTTGTGAATACATTTCAAATGAAGAGGAGTATGTAGGAATTAAGTGTTTTCCACTAGTGCCGACCGTATGCTAAAATCAGATTACAGACTCATTTTCAGCCGGCTACTTTTTCCACTTAAATTCACAATGGTGGTCCTTCTGTAGCTCAGTTGGTAGAGCATGGCGCTTGTAACGCCAGGGTAGTGGGTTCGATTCCCGGGACCACCCATACGTAGAATGTATGCACACATGACTGTAAGTCGCTTTGGATAAAAGCGTCTGCTAAATGGCATATATTATTTATTATTATTACTTTTCAATTTGCTAGTCAGAATTTTTCTGACTTCAGTCAGAAAGTCTGTCAAGCCCTCGCTCACTAGAATAAACAATATGCATCTTCTAGTTTCCTATTGATGGGACAGACACAGAGAAACACTGATGGCAGGTACAGTCTGACACGGAAGTTACGTTGTGACAGTCTGCTGTCAGTCCCGCCTCCCGGTACGTGTGGTTAGTACGATTTGTGTGCGCTGTGGATGTTTGCAGTCAAATTCCTTTACATGGAGGATTGGGTGATGCTTCTTTATGGTCTGCGAGTTCATTTCGGGGCTCTAGAGTGTGACCATTTTACTGGCATGTGCACCTATAAATAGATGAGTGAAGTGAAAAAGTAAAGCATGAGCACATTCCTGCTGTAGCTACACTCAAGAGTATTGTCATTTTGTTTCATAGCTGACAGCTAATCACACAAAGAACCATACATCTTACTACCATGTAAAGAAATACATACAGTGCCTTGCAAAATTATTCATCCCCCTTGGCATTTCCTATTTTGTTGCATTACAACCTGTAACTTAAATGGATTTGTATTTGAATTTCATGTAATAAACAAACAAAATAGTTCCAATTGGTGAAGTGAAAAAAAAAAAAAAAACTTGTTTCAAATAATAGAAATATGGAAAAGTGGTGTGTGCATATTTAAGCTAAGTTTTGTCATGATCTCAGTGTGTGTAATATATATATATATACACACACACACACACAAAACACACAATATACATCTGTTCTGAAAGAGTCTGCAACACCACTAAGCAAGGGGCACCATGAAGACCAAGGAGCTCTCCAAACAGGTCAGGGATAAAGTTGTGGAGAAGTACAGAGCAGGGTTATAAAAAATATCAGAAACTTTGAACATCCCACAGAGCACCATTAAATCCATTATAAAATAAATGGAAAGAATATGGCCCCACAACAAACCTGCCAAGAGAGGGCCGCCCACCAAAACTCACAGACCAGACAAGGAGGGCATTAATCAGAGGGAACAAAGAGACCAAAGACAACCCTGAAGGAGCTGCAAAGCTCCACAGCGGAGATTGGAGTATCTGTCCACAGGACCACTTTAAGCCATACACTCCACAGAGCTGGGCTTTAAGGAAGAATGACCAGAGAAAGGCCATTGCTTAAAGAAAATAATAAGCAAACACATTTGGTGTTTACCAAAAGGCATGTGGGAGACTCCCCAAACATATAGAAGAAAGTACTCTGGACAGATGAGACTAAAACTGGCCATCAAGGAAAATGCTGTCTGGCACAAACACAACACTTCTCATCACCCTAAGAACACCATCACTGTGGGAAGTTTTTCCCCATCGGCAGGGACTGGGAAACTGGTCAGAAGTTCTTGAGGGAAACCTGTTTCAGTCTTCCAGAGATTAGACACTGGGACGGAGGTTCACCTTCCAGCAGGACAATGACCCTAAGCATACTGCTAAAGCAACACTCGAGTTGTTTATGGGGAAACATTTAAATGTCTTGGAATAGCCTAGTGAAAGCCCAGACCTCAATCCAATTGAGAATCTATGCTATGACTTAAAGATTGCTGTACACCAGCGGAACCCATCCAACTTGAAGGAACTGGAGCAGTTTTGCCTTGAAGAATGGCAAAACTCCCAGTGGCTAGATGTGCCAAGCTTATAGAGACATACCCCAAGAGACTAGCAGCTGTAATTGCTGAAAAGGTGGCTCCACAAAGTATTGACTTGGGGGGGGGGGGGGGGGACAGTTATGCTCCGTCTTATTTGTGTCACAATAACAAATATTTTGCATCTTCAAAGTGGTAGGCATGTTGTGTAAATCAAATGACACAACCCCCCCCCCCCCAAAAAAAAAAAAAATATATATATATTTTATTTACAGGTTGTAAGGCAACAAAATAAGAAAAATGCCAAGGGGGTGAATACTTTCACAAGCCACTGTAGAAATATCCCACCTCGCACACAGCAACAGTGCCTGGACCACATCAACAGTGCCTGGAGTGCTGTGCACACTGAGTGAAGTTCTGAAATATTCATTTTTAGAAGTGCACAGAAGTTGGTTGAATTTACCCAAAAATGTACTAGTGTGACTTTGTCCTCGTGTTTTTGGGCTATTTACATCGTTTCGTTCACATACACTAGGTTGTTCAACTGCTACTAGCAAAAGGATGTTGGAGAATCTTAGCTCTCAGACAAAATGTGAATCCCAACATTACCACGGTAAAAGCTGCCCCTTAAAGTGGCAGCTGAAAATGTTTGTCTCAGATGTGAGTCATATATTAGAGGGTACATTGATTGTACTAAATTGAGCATGGAACACCCCAAAAACCTTTTATTCATAAACTTTAGAGTCATTTTTTATCATAAAACACTCTTCTTCAAATAATTTAATTGTGGGCTCCTTGTAAAACATGTCAGCGTGGAGGTGTGGGTACATTTTCTATTTGTCTGGCTACTTCAGGTACTTGTTTGTAAGTCGCTCTGGATAAGAGCGTCTGCTAAATGACTTAAATGTAAATGTTGTGGAAAACACTGATTCGGAATGGTGGGGCAGCAGGTAGGCGCGCGGGTAAGAGCATTTGGCCAGTAACCGAAAGGTCGCTGGTTCAATATCCCCGAGCCCACTATGTGAAAAATCTGTAAGAGTGTCTGCCAAATGTCTAAAATGTAAATGTGGGTCAGGTCATTTCTGTCTGTATTACAGAAGAAACTATGGCTTTTATAGTTGCAGAATCAAGACACATTTTTGCAAAAGCGTTGGTCATGTTTTCCAGTTTTCCAGACTTAAAGCTTGCCTGTCTGTCAACATCAGGCTTTTTCTTGTTACTGAAAGAGCAAATACTTGATAACACAGTACATGCACTCTCACAACACACCGTACCCATATAAAACAGGAATCACACATGGCAACAAGCACACATGGCAACAAGCACACATGGCAACAAGCACACATGGCAACAAGCACACATGGCAACAAGCACACATGGCAACAAGCACACATGGCAACAAGCACACATGGCAACAAGCACACATGGCAACAAGCACACATGGCAACAAGCACACATGGCAACAAGCACACATGGCAACAAGCACACATGGCAACAAGCACACATGGCAACAAGCACACATGGCAACAAGCACACACACGTACCGTGAAGACAGTGGCAAAGATGGCGTAGACCAGCAGAGCTTGGACGTTGTCTGTGGCCACCTGCTGTTGGGGTGTTGGGGAGGTACCAGTCTGGTCGGTCAGATTCGTCCTGTGGTCCACGTAGAGCCACCACAGAACCCCGGTCCCACCTGAAACACACAGTTCATTTGGCTCCCTGATTTTCATACTGCTACTACTACTTCTTACTTGAGCTCCCTACAATGATTATCCGGAGAGCAGTTGAAAAAACACATTATCCGGAGAGCAGTTGAAAAAACACATTATCCGGAGAGGCAGTTGTAAAACATTATCTGCAGATAGTAATTCCTCACTGCAGGGACAATGGATTGTGAGGAGAGAGGCTCATTCTGGTCCATGCTCAGTTTTTGCAGTGTGTTTTTGTAAGCAATCTAATTTCGTGATGTAAAATTTATTTGAACTCACATTTCACAATCTGACCTCATGGTTGGTGACATTTTAGGCTTTACAATAGAAATGTGCTATAATACATGCTTCTTCATACATTTTTAAGCACTACAGAATGAAGGAAGAGACGTTTGAGAGCAAAATGAACAGGAAGATTACCTATAGAGCCCAGAACCACGAGGGCGGTGAGGATCCAGACCAGCACGACAGAGATGTAGCGAATCACCACCATCAGGATTATGGAGAGGACTACAGACAGAGGATATAAATAAAATAAATGAAACGATGCCATTGTCATGACAAAAAATGCCTTATTATTGTATAACGGCTATATTTATTGAAACATAAGGCATAATTGTGTGATGTTTCATGTACGTTTAAGGGCGGGGCGGCACGGCACGACTACTTCTTTTGGATGCCAGTGCTCTACAGTGCAACCTTCTTACTCGTATATGTGCTTAAATATTTTGCTGTCTGACCTGGTATTTTCATTTAGGAGCACCAGTGCGCCTAGAATGAAAATCACCCAGGTGATAATCGTTGCAATAATTAGGCTACTTCACGGCACTGCAGCCCGAGTGCAGATTCATGACTGTCATGCTTGCACCATTACTACAAAGAAAACAGCTTGTTACCTCAAATATTCTCCATTGTGCTCCTACATTTATACGTGTGCTCCTAAATCTTTCTCCTAAATTTCTGTGTGTTTCATTTTACTTATTTTCTTTTTAAAAGGTTAGCGTAGAGCCCTGGATGCCGTCAGCTCTCCTGGAGAAATTTCCTGCTATCATTTCCTGACCCTGTCCCAGGAAACACAACTTTCTAGGTGGAGAGCAGAGGCCTCTTTGGCACAATTGAATCAGGCAGTTATACAGAGAGAGAAGTCATTTAGGACATACACTATAATGCTTAACGAGGCTACACAGACAGCTAGAACATAAAACACCACTTTAGGATGTACAGTACCTAGAGCCAGCACGCACAGGCCCATGATGATCTCCTTGCTGGCCATCACCCCGGCGATGACCCTGTGCAGCATGCTGTTGTCACTGACGAAGGTGACGAAGGCCTCAGCGAACTGGGCATAGCAGGAGATGTCCACGGGAGTGCAGCGGTGGAACACCGGGAGAGAATTACTGCACAAGGGCAGAGGATGAGGTGATATCATCAGCATAGTCTCGCTAGTGTCATTATATTTACTCGCTGTCGACTCGACAAAAAAGGGCCGTACCTTGGTGGCACGGGGAGTTTGGGGCACTTTTTGGATCTCTCTCCGTGGCTTGGATACTTGGAGACTGGGATGTCGTACGAGCAGAGCTCCGACCCTATGTCAAGAGGAGAAATGGGAAATAAACATTGTGTAATTCATTCATCCACACTGCGGAAATGACCAATGAATACATGCATAAAGTACGGATGAGAGCAGGAGGAACGCTCACCATTTTGCAGTGCAAACTTTTTGACGTCAGTGTACGTCTTGAGCTCTATGTCTGGACACCTGGACACACAGAGGGCCATGGACTTGATCTTCCTGTTCAGGATGTCAATGTTGCAAGGGTCTAGGAAGAAGACATACCTGGAAAAGGACAAAGAACAGGATTCCAATAAGGATGGAGGGAAGTAGAGAAACATCCTGAAAAGAGAGCGAGATGGAGAGCATCTGTCAATGGCACATGCTCCTTGAAGGAAGCCAAGGGCCCAAGTCAAGTCTGACAGAACTAAACATCTGCACATTTGAGTAACATCCTTGAATGTTCACTTCCATCTTGCGATACAATAAAGTGCACATTTTCCTAAGTATATTTTCATAGTAGACTTTGTGATGTAGGTTGTAGGTTGAGTAAAATGTGATGTGGGACACAGCTTATCAAACAGTCAAATCTCTGTAGCCAAAACGCCCCTGCTGCCCCTCACTCAAAACGTCAATGGGCATACCAGCCCAGCTTATGAAACAAAGCCCATTGTCTCATTGAAACTGTTCCTCGAGACTGCTGGAGTGGAAACTTACTGGACGAGCAGCTCCAAAAAAAAGTTGAATCGTGTTTGAATAATTTATTCGAATATATTCAAAAAAAAGAAAAAGAACACTGGCGTGAATTAATGCAGAACACTGCTGCACTCAGGCTGCATGTGAAATGGCACCCTATAACCTAGTGCACTATTATTGACACCAGCTCTGGTCAAAAAGAGTGCACTATATAGAGAATAGGGTGCCATTTCAGACCCACATCAGTCTTTTCTGACCACAGGTAACAAGAAGTGAGTATAGTAAGAGTTAGAGTAAAGTGTCTTACAGTAACACCCTGTGCTAGCAAGTTAATTAAGCAATAAGGCACGATGGGACGTGGTATATGGCCAATATACCACGGCTAAGGGCTGTTCTATCACACGACAACAGAGTGCCTGGAGAAATGGTATATTGGCCATATACCACAAACCCCCGAGGTGCCTTATTGCTATTATAAACCGATTACCAACGTAATTAGAGCAGTAAAAATGTAATGTTTTGTCATACCCGTGGTAAATCAGCATTCAGGGCTCGAACCCCCCAGTTTATAATCCTCTGTAACCCACTGATCTCACTGGTTAACCCATCAACAAAACAAATGAGCATCCAGGCTTTAACAGGCCTAGCATCAGATGAGCAAGAAAGTATAAGTGGCAAACTGGATTACCAAATTATGAAATCCGTGTTTGTGCACTGGTAATGTTAAATGGCGCGCGTTAAACTACCACAAAAAGGCTTGTCGATTGTGGGGAGGAAGGGGGAGAGATTTAGCCTGGTTAAATCACACTGAAAAATGGCGAAGGCCACATTCTGTCTGGTTTAACCAGGCTAGGAGAGAGGAGTCATAACCTGCTGAGCCTACATTGTCATGGGGTGGACAGCTCAACCAAAACATTGTTATTACTTTGCAATTACATGATAGGCTAATAACTGGTAAGCACCCATCTCGAGATGTTCCACATTTCCAACGCAACTTACTTGTTGTCGGTCTGATCCCGGCCACTAAGCTCGACCCCCTCGATCTTGCTATTCTTCTGACCGCAGGTGTTACCGTAGCTGTCGTAGCCAGAGATGAGCCTGGATGCAGCTCCCGTGGAAATGGAGAAACCAGCGATACAGGCCTACAGGGGAAGCAGCTTCCATTAATAACGATATCGTCACCATCATGACAATGCACCAAATAAAATATTGGGGTAGCACTGAACTATGCTGGTAAATACAATAATCAGTATGTAGTGCCTTTTGCTTTTTAAAAAAAAACAGAAGGTTGTCTCCCACAATGCTTCTGTTCCAAATTCAAGTTGCAGTTGGTGAGGACAGAGAGGAAGAGGCAAAGCGAGGGGGACCCAAAGTCTGTCTTCTCCAGCATGTAACTTGTGTCAAATGTCATGAACAAAAATGTTATGGCTTATTTGCTACATGTCTTATTTGCTACATGTCTTATTTGCTCGAATATACGTTTTGTAATAATTAGGTTGTTATGAATGCACTTCTATAATGAGGCCACGTTACATCCCGGCAACTATTAAGAGTCGTGTCTGGTAGTCACTAATTAACACAGACACAAAGTCATAAACCCTGCCTATTTCTACAATTTATCTTCTTCAAATGTGATTTTAAACCTCATCCTTAACCACACTGCTAACCTTATGCCCAACCCTAATCCTTAAATTAAGACAGAAATACAAATGTTTGTCTTCATTCATTTTTACGATACACTTTGTGGCTGTGGTAACTAGTGCCCATTCACACGCGTATCTGCCCCCTCATTGGCTAGAATGGTCCCACCTGATCTTGCCTCCTCTTGACTACTTTCCATTTTTGAAGACATGTAATTTTCATTAGAGCCGCCACTGGAGTATCTGGTCAATATAATGGATAATCTGTGGTGAGGCGCAACTGAAAAAATGTCCAGTCGACTGCAGTCGAAAGTTCATGACATGGTTGTTGTAAAAGTCATGCAGTCTACATGCAGTCCCAAATCGGACACTTTTTATAATAACGTGACCAGGGTTAGTTAACGTCTTGACAAAAGCGATCCGCTCGAACGCGCCCATGGTCATCTACAAAGAAACCACAGTCAAACTCACCATTCCGATACAGAACAATGCGAATATGATGAGCCATGGAATATCCGTGCAGCTTCGATCCTCCAATGGTTTCCACTCGCGCTGCTTTTGCTAACAAATAAAAATGACAAACAATCAAAAATGGTCAACTGTGAACACCTGGTGCATGCGCGAAACTGTTTTAACCTGGCGTGCTTTCTAAAAAAAACAACAACAACCTCAAAATCAGTTTCACACACAGCAACTACTGTACTGTAATTGAGTAAATAATTTACTTTCACCCAAATTAACACGCAAGCGTCTTTTTACACACGGAAGTAGCCCGTTGTTTAAAACGTAAGCAACTATGGCTAACTACATATAGTACAGACAACGCCTCGAAAGATCTGCAGTCGACAACAACGTGTACGTGTTCGTAGCTAAATGGATATCCCAAACCGATAATGTTAGCAACTTATCTGGCAAATCCAAAAATGTCTAGCTAGTTAGTTTTGGCTTAAATATCCCGAACCCCGATTACCTCTGAACTGCCACAGCATCCCATTGTTAACAGGCGATTTGTGGAGTGACTGGAACTCCCAAAACACAACAATCGTTTAAGTTTCAAGTGCCCGCCTCACTTCCTTGGCTGTATATTACACTGCGCTTCTAAACAGATTAGTTGTTTAGCAAACTCTTCCCCTCAGCTGCATCCATGGCCTCTATTTATAATATGGAATACTTCGCAAGGATGTATATGTATATCCTACTTTTTTTCTGCAGGTAAAAAGCAGGAAGAGTTCAACTTTCCTTGTGACCGAGGCGGAAGTGTCGCTGCAATCACACGTTTTTTATAATATTATTTTGTGGCACTGAATACTCTTTCACTGTCGGCTTTTCGTTGGACGCAATGGTACCCCCACTGAAAACCCATATACATTAAAACTGTGAAAACCCCAGAGCTTATTGCAGACATTCCACTTATGGAAATACATGTTTCTATTCAAATTCATGTTCTTTTGACATGAATACAAGTTGCAGAATTTGCTAACGGCTTTAAATAAAACTTTTTTTTTTCATGTTAGGGTGTTGGTGGACACAGACTTTTGTTATCCAAGAAACAAATGTGCTTTTGTTTATTTTGGCCAATAAAATCTTTCAGCTACTACAGGGCATAACAAAAGCACCATAAACTTCCACCAGAACCTCAGTGACAATGGCACTGACCATCCAGAGCCATTTGTAATGAGCGTATCAAAGTCAACTGACAATTCAGTGTGAAAGGGAATTCTAATCCCACTGCCCTGAGTGATGACATCATCTCATGATTTCATTCTGAAGCATAACACTAATCGCTAATGATTCACACAGAAACATCGCCTGGTTGCTGTCTCCGTTCTGCTATGAATGTTAATATTTGAAGATTTCCGAAAGGCCAGTCTCTTTGGCAAATGGCAGGAATGTCAAGGAGTGGAATGTTAGCTAAAAAGACTGGTATCCAGACTAAAACAAACATGGTGACATTTTTTTTTCATTTACAACTGAGACCTGGCCAAGATAAAGCAAAGCAGTGCAACACAAACATAGAATAAACAAACGTACAGTCGATAACACAATAGAAAAAAATTATATACAGCGTGTGCAAATGAGGTAAGATTAGGGAGGTAAGGCAATAAATAGGCTGTAGTGGTGAAGTAATTCCAATTTAGCAATTAAACACTGCAGTGATAGATGTGCATCAGATTAATGTGCAAGTAGAGATACTGGGGTGCCAAGGAGCAAAATAAATAAATAACAATATGAGGTAGTTGGATGGGCTATTTACCGATGGGCTATGTACAGGTGCAATGATCTGTGAGCTGCTCTGACAGCTGATGCTTGAAGTTAGTGAGGGAGATATGAGTCTCCAGATTTAGTGATTTTTTGCAATGGTGGGTAGTATATGGGGCTTTGGTGACAAAACTGATGGCACTGTGATCGACTGCATCCAATTTGCTGAGTAGAGTGTTGGAGACTATTTTGTAAATGACATCGCCGAAGTCAAGAATCGGTAGGACAGTCCATTTTATGAGGGTATGTTAAGCAGTATGAGTGAAGGATGCTTTGTCACCAAATAGAATACAAACTAACACTCAATCTACTTGCTCAATTTATCAACCTCTTATTCACAGATCTAGAACAGCATATCCTATTTTGCAATGACCTGTAGGCTAGTGGCAAGGCCCGCAAAATGTTTCGATTTGTTTAGAAAAACAAAACACAACCGCATTTTTCACATCTATAATGTCTCTCATTTATGAAATGGATGGTTGTGTAAAAATATTATACTGCAAGTTGTTAAATTGATAGACACTGTGAGACTGTGAGCCCCTTAAACTCAAAAAGTGCAGAAAATGTCTTCCTGAGGGGGGGAATGGGCCACAAAACTGATGTAATCCAATATTGCAACAACAATTTGGAATACAAGTAGTCAATTGTCTGCCCTACACACACAAACAAATATCATTAGGATATCTTAATGCATCTTGGAGACTTGTAAAGACAGGGATACTATGGGCGTGAATAAATACTATGAATATCTATGATAAATGTAAGTACTTTCCTGGCCATAATAATGCTTTTGATGTATATAATTTGGGTAATACTTCCCGAGGGGTTAATTTGGAGAGCACCCCGACACCAGATAAGAGTTGGCTACATTTATGAGATTGTGGGTCTGTTTCCCACCCAGATCAAGCCCACTCAGTAGTTTGTGTCCGGGAAACCAGCAGCAAGTAAGACACTCTTGACGTAAAGTCGCAGTTTAGCTGATGTTTTAAGTTTTTGTGAACTTTAAAATGCATTTTGCAACTGTCATCTGAATGCAAAAAAAATGTAATAAAAAAAGTACTTTTTATTCTTTCTGATTAAAAAAACTATACATTTGAGTGAATTTAGGATTCTTATTGGTATGTTTATTCTCATAAACTGTACACTGTAAAGTTATTCTGAGAGAGAATAATTGACAGGTTGTATAGCAAAGTATAGCGCTTTTCCAGATGCTCAAAGCTCTGATCCTGTCACTTGTTAAATCCACTTCAATCAGTGTTGATGAATGGGAGGAGACAAGTTATATAATTATTTTTAATGGAGACAGTTGAGACATGGATTGTGTATGCGTTCCATTCAGAGGGTGAATAGGCAAGACAAAAGATTTAAGTGCCTTTGAACAGTGTATGGTAGGTAGTAGGTGCCTGGCACACTGGATTGAGTGTATCAAGAACTGCAATGCTGCTGGATTTTTCATTCTCAACAGTTTCCTGTGTGTATCAATGGTCCACTCCCCAAAGGACATCCAGCTAACTTGACACAACTGTGGGAAGCATTGGAGTTAACATGGGCCAGCATACCTGTGGAATACTTTCGACATCTTGGGGGGGGGGGTATATCTAGTCACTGTGACAGGCTGTATTCAATGGCATAATGTATTCAAGCGGGTCGAGGCCCAGAGTGGGACATTTACACTAGGAAGCAGCATTGCTCTGTGAAACACTGGAAGCAATTCATATTCCATGGAGGGAAAGTGAGAGAAGTGGAATGGGCCGCTGCGAGCATGGTGCAAGGGAGCAGAACAGGGCGGGACTAAAGTTGGGGAAAGCTGAACTTTATTCGAATCCTCTGCGATTTTGCGACACGAGTGACAAATCGAAGCTCACAATAGCAAAAGACAGAGGGCACAAACATGTCACTGAAAAATACTGTCGGCCGCAACTGTGTTAAAACCCGGTTTCAAAAAGTGTACAGTAAGTGTATATTTTGCATTTGTGAAATGATTTTGATGTGATGTGAAAGTAGAGGGCTTTATCTTTCTACAACCGTACTGCATTTGGCTTTTTTTGGCTTCCAGAGCCAATTCACTTCAAAACAGAACATGCAAGGTCCTTGGACCATAAGGACTAACGTTAGGTTCCCTTAGTCCATTATTGGGCTAACATACTCCGGTATGAGCCGTAATAAAATGTACCTCTGCCCCGTGATGGTTGTTATGTCAGCCACGGTTCTTAGTGAATAATCAGAAAAGCTGTCTACGAACTGTTCATAATCATCTCTAAGGATAATGCAAACATCAAATCAAATCATGAACACAGGCTACTTTATGAAGGCTATCCGGAATTCCCTTTGGTGTCCCCACACAGTCAGATATCTTGCGAAAAAGCTGAGACGACATTAACTTGATGGGTTCCCTGAAACTGCAGTGCTACAATTACATAGCAATGTTGTGACATTGCAGCAGAAAGGCTTCTGTAGCGGTCGTGGCCACGATTCTGTTTCGAACCACAGGATCGCAGCAAGCATCTCTGAAACGGGACTCCAATGCTCGAGCAGGCACCTGCACTGACACCGTGATCCGAACCACGGGTCTGTGTTTCTTCAAAAGTGGAATAGATAACAGACATTGTAGCGTTTTCACATGCATGTCTTCTTCATGCATATTGTTTATCTTCTAATATAAAGTTATGTATTGGAGCAATTAGTGAACACACTTGCCTACTATTGTTTGTACAGATGAACGAGGTACCTTCAGGTGTTTGGATATTGCTCCCAAGGATGAACCAGACTTGTGGAGGTCTGCAATTTTTTTCTGAGGTCTTGGCTGATTTCTTTTGATTTTCCCATGATGTCAAGCAAAGAGGCACTGAGTTTGAAGGTAGGCCTTGAAATACATCCACAGGTACACCTCCAATTGACTCAAATGATGTTAATTATCCTATCAGAAGCTTCTAAAGCCATGACATAATTTTCTGGAATTTTCCAAGCTGTTTAAAGGCACAGTCAACTTAGTGTATGTAAACTTCCAACCCACTGGAATTGTGGTACAGTGAATTATAAGTTAAATAATCTGTCTGTAAACAAATGTTGGAAAAATATCTGTGTCATGCACGAAGTACATTTACATTACATTTAAGTCATTTAGCAGACGCTCTTATCCAGAGCGACTTACAGTAGATGTCCTAACCGACTTTCCAAAACTATAGTTTGTAACAAGACATTTGTGGAGTTGTTGAAAAAACAATTTTAATGACTCCAACCTAAGTGTATGTAAACTTCTGACTTCAACTGTATATAAAAAAACAATAGACAGTCAGGGAGAATCTAAAATTCCAAAAATGTCATGGCATGGGGTCCCCATTGATTTTGCTAAAGTTTGAGTCTCTCAGATGGCTTATGTGATGTTCTTATGCTATTGCAAAATGTGTAGAATTACAGGAAATCAGCTTTAAAACTGCAATTTTTCTCTCTCAGCCCCATGAGAAAATGTATAGAATTGCAGGAAACTAGGTTTGAAAGTAAATGTAAAGTGAAAACCCCACTTTTAAAAGTTAATATTCTGTTAACTCATACAAAAATGTTGTTGACTAGTCCTATACTTGTTTTGTGGCCAAAGCATGCATTTGAGAAAAATTACTTCAAAAACCTCACATCAAACTTTTTTTTAAAGTTAGCTATTTCTTCAGAGTATGCTGTAATACCCCTTAACATTAAAACCAGTAGCTAGTGACAGCGCTGACATCATCCACATATTCCTATGGAAAACTCCCGATGGCGCGTGAAGCTGGTAGTATTTTAATTTGAAGCGTGCCATATTGCTGAATGGGGCTGAACGGCACCAAAGCATCACTAAGGATCATGGTGAAAGTGTCCGTAACTAGCAAAGTATCACAGTTGATGTCGTCGTTTTCATCCTGCTTGAGACAGTCAACCCAATGCTGCTCGATGTGACATCGGTGTGAATACCAAGTGCAAAGAGTGTGTATGAGGATGCGAGCCTTCTTGTAGCCTGCCCATCCGTGATTGGTCTGTGTCAGCACGTGGTCCTGTAGTCTTCAGCATGATCATTATTTAATTACTTATCTCGGTTTGTAGCAAACTTTTAAGTAACTCATCATGGTGATCGAATAAACACATATTAGAGCCCAAAACAGCTGTCTAAAAAAATGTTGGGCCGTTCTGACGATCATAATTACAGGGCTTTTGGCACCTTTAGGTTGTACGCAGTTGCTGACCAGCGGAGCTCGTGACTTCAAACTCCAGACCGGACACTGGGGTCCTGGTAATTAGCGGTATAGAGGAGGATGAGCTAGCCAATCAGCATTCTACTTGCATTAATATTTTTTATGACCGGTATAGTCCACACCATTCTGTTGTTGGGATATGCCCACACCATTCCAACACAGAAAAGCTGCTTTTTAACTTAGTTTTCATTCCAAAAAATGGGAATTATTTCACTCTTAATGTAAGTAATTATAGGTCATATTTCATAGAAATCTGGAAACACTGGGAAGTTACTTTAAAAAAGCAATATTTTGTCTCTAAGGCAAAGAGGAGGGACCCCCCACACTAACCATGCCACCGCTGCATACAAAATCCTAGGGGAAACACTGTATGCCATTGTGTGTGATTTCATTAGTGCGATTCAGATTTGTTCATTATGTCTGGTGGTGCTGCAGCAGATGTTGGTCAACTTAGTGTATATATGTATGTGAGCTTTGTGGGAATATGTGTGTGTGGAGAGGAGGGGTAGGGTGGGCTTATCCAAAACTCCTGCTGTCGCTTTAATCCCACTGGCGTGTGTGTGTGTTTACGGGCCCACACACACGCCGAGACAGTACACACACGCAAAACACACAGTATTTAGTATGTCAGTGTGTCAGAGGGTTTTTAAACACCCCCCTTTCAGTCAAGGCCTACCTGTCAATCATGGAGTAGGACTAGCCAGGCTAAAACCACTTACCCAATACATACCTGATTGTATTAGAGTGTTGGGAGTCAAAATAAGGTTATTTATTTTGGAAGGGTATCTTGTATGGACATCATGATCAACAAAGTAAAAGCACATGACATGATGTATTGGTCTTGATCTCTACTGATGAGTGGGCAAGTTCGTTTTGCATGGCCCGGTGTCCCCTGTGTGGAGATTTAATTTAAGGATCAATGAAATGGTCTAATCAATCAATCATTTTAGGAGGTGTGGTATTTGGCCAATATGCCACTAGTGCCTGGATACAGCCCTTAGAAGTGGTACATTGGCAATATACCACAAACACCTGAGGTGCCTTACTGCTATTATAAACTAGTTACCAATGTAATTAGAGCAGTAAAAAATACATGTTTTGTCATACCCATGGTATAGGGTCCGTTATAAACTGGGTGGTTCGAGCCCTGCATGCTGATTGGCACACAGCCGTGGTATATCAGACCGTATACCACGGGTGTGACAAAACATTTATTTTTACTGCTCTATTTACATTGGTAACTAGTTTAAAATAGCAATAAGGCACCTCGGGGGTTTGTGGTATGGCCAATAAACCACGGCTAAGGGCTGCGTCCAGGCACTCTGCGATGCGTAAGAACAGTCCTAGCTGTATGTCGTATATTGGCCACATACCCACATAATGTACACGAGAAACTCAACTTCTTGGTTGACAGATAAACTTTCCAATAGCAAGGAAGGAGGCGGGACTTCAATATCTTCTCGGAGAGAGGTTCGTGGACATCTGCGCTTGGTTGGTCCTGAAAATATGTATCGGCTTCGGGCATCTCAGTACAATCTACCTGCTGCAATAGTTCGTGTCTTCGATTAAAAAAAAGTAACTAGCCCTAGTTATGTAAACACATGCAACGAAGCCATCGACCAGTGATAACGAACAGCTTTAGATACTTATCTTTTAGGCGTGTACTGTACCGTAATGGATAAGGAAAATGTAGCTATCTAGCCAAATTGCTAACACAGAGGACCCAACACCAAACCTTCGTATGGAGATTAAAACGGTTATCAAATCTAATCTTTCAACGGGGGACATTCAACCGTTTTGGGATTTATTCACTCAAGGAGCCGGTGTGAATCCACATAGCTACAGGTAAATGGTTAGCCAGGTTTGACAAAATGCTGTTGTGAAAATGAAACCTAGAAGCTAACTTAATGTTACTGTAGCTTTGCAGGCTAAAGGTGGTATCCAAACGTTAGCTGGCTAAGTAGCTCAAACGCTCAGGTGTTGCCACCAAGCTAGCACAGTTTCCAAGCTAGCTAGCTAGAAGTTAGCCACCAGAAATGGCTAACTGGCTTGCAAAATATCTACTCCATTCCGTACCACTGAAGCGAGTTACATTTTACAAGGGGGGCTTTAGCTAGTCATAGACTAGTAACGCTAGTCAATTCATAGTTCGCAAATGTTCCCATAACCGACTTTCACCGGTTGACAGTAACGTTAATGTCTGTATTTTCGGGGCTAAGTTGTTGAATCGGAGTCAACGTCCATACAGCCAACCATGCCTCGCTCGATATGAGTCGAACTCCTA
Source organism: Oncorhynchus gorbuscha (assembly GCF_021184085.1). NCBI lineage: Eukaryota > Metazoa > Chordata > Actinopteri > Salmoniformes > Salmonidae > Oncorhynchus > Oncorhynchus gorbuscha. The sequence goes on along the minus strand of NC_060196.1, from coordinate 12,901,516 downwards.
TTTATTACGCTAACCTGTAACGAGTGTGGTTTAGTGTGACATCTCGATTCGAGCAAAAGGCCGGGCCGTCAGAACACATCGGGCTGTGCCGCTGCGTCGACCCCAGTTTTGAAGGTATCTTTTCTCAACCTAGACAAGAGTGAGTTCGGGGATGAGTTTTGAGGCCTATACAGAAGAGTGACAGAGTGGAACCGCAGCGATACACACCCAAAAAATATTACAGGCGGAATGGGGTTTGTCGAAGAGAATGAGAAAGGGTTCAAATCATAACGCTTTTTTTTTCACTGAACGTGACCGCAAACTAACCTTTTCGATCGATTGACGATGCTTCGGTATTACAGATTTAGTATAAAGGTAGAATTGTATATAGCCTACCTGACCATTTTAGATTATCCAACCATTTGTCAGACTACATGAATGATGTCCCCCCATAATGTCAAATCACATGCTGCACTAAGGCCTATCCCTTGGCAGACCAGACACCAACCTGTAGTTTTGGGTGAGGGTGTTGACTAGCCCTAGCAGCACATGCCTGCATAGCTTCTGTGGTAACACTTGACAGGTGATCCTGTTGAGGACCGAACACATGATTGTCAGCTATTTAGATGGTGTGTTCCTGCAGGCAGGGTCCACCTTGAAACCTGTGAAGTTTGCAGGATGAAGAGTGGGTGGTGAATAAGATGCAAATGAGCAATGAGGTCACATTAAGATCCTCCCTGTAAAGGAAGGAAATTATAATTCAGAGAGGGAATATAGAAGGTACACGAATCAAACAAAAAGGAGACGATGAGAGGAAGCTATTCAGGAGTATTTGGTTTCCACTAGCAGTCAGATTCCACATGTGTCTTAATTTAAGGTCGGGGTTAAGCATAATGTTAGCAGTGGGGTTAGGTTTAAAATATAATTTGAAGAAGATAAATTGTAGGAATGGGTGGGGTTTATGACTATGGATATAGAAGCTAATGACTTCTCTACAACTCTGCTCATGTGTCGAACAAAAGGAAAATGGGACACATCTGATCCTCACCTCCGTTCTGATGAATGGGGACTGAATGATACACTCTCAGGGAGAGACCTCTCTGCCACCTCATCGATCATGATACGCACGCAGAGTCCACGCAGAGTCCATTTTAATGCAAATGTATGCACTCCTCCTCCGCTGTCCCCTGGTCCAGGAGAAGTTGTTAGTGGTGGTGATTTTAATGTATTACGGTAACCAGGTTTTCATCCAACCCTTTTTATGCGAGTGAAGTACATGTTGGATAAAACATGTCACTACAGGCCTGATGGGAACAGCAAATTTGTCAGTAAACTTTCCAAATGCCGACCAAAACAAAATATCATTTTGTGTAGGTAAAATTAATTATGTACGAAATGGCGGTGGAAATACATTTACGCAGAACTATTCATATATCCATATGGAAGTAAATCTGGAGTCACGTGGTGATATTTTGTTTGATCCTCCTGCTAGGACTCGGGGAAGAATGCAGTTTATTAGGTTACAGATGAAATGAGTTATGAACTTCACAGGGTGTTGCACGTGATGAGCTTGATGCTCCTTTCCAAACAATTTTCTTTTGCTGTCTTATTCTGCTGACTTGATTGATGCTTCGTTACCGTTGGAAAAATATCAATAATCTCACTATTTTGTCCATAATAATCTCATCATGTAGACCAAGTGGTTCCCAAACTTTTTATAGTCCCGTACCCCTTCAAACATTCAACCTCCAGCTGCGTACACCCTCTCGCACCGGGGTCAGCGCACTCTCAAATGTTTGTTTTTTTGCCATCATTGTAAGCCTGACACACACACACACACACACACACACACACACACACACACACACACACACACACACACACACACACACACACACACACACACACACACACACACACACACACACACACACACACACACACACACACACACACACACACACACACACACACACACACGATACAATACATTCATTAAACATAAGAATGAGTGTGAGATTTTGTCACAACCCGGCTCGAGGGAAGTGACAAAGAGCTCTTATAGGAACAGGGCACAAGTAATAATAGTAATAATAATCATTTTGGTCTTTTTTGAACCATCTTACATATTAGTTCCTCAAAAATTGTGAATAACTCACCACAGGTTAATGAGAAGGGTGTGCTTGAAAGAATGCACATAACTCTGCATTGTTGGGTTGTATTGGAGAGAGTCTCCATCTGAAATCATTTTCCACACAGTCTGTGCCTGTATTCAGCTTTCATGTTTGTGAGGGCCCAGAATCCACTCTCTCATAGGTACGTGGTTGCAAAGGGAATCGGTGTCTTAACAGCACGATTTACCAAGGCAGGATACTCTGAGCCCAGCCCAATCCAGAAATTTGGCAGTGGCTTCTGATTAAATCCGATGTTCACAGAACCACTTGCCTTGTTGCAATTTCGATGAGGCTCTCTTGTCTTGTAAGTGGACTGGAGGCAGGGCATGAAAGGGATAATGAATCCAGTTGTTTGTTTTGTCTGTTTCGGGAAAGTACCTGTGTAATTGCGCACCCAACTCACTCAGGTGCTTAGTTATATCACATTTGACATGGTCTGTAAGCTTGAGTTCATTTGCACACAACAAAAATCATTTAAATGACGGAAAGACCTGTGTGTTGTCCTTGTTAATGCAGACAGAGAAGAGCTGCAACTTCTTAATCATAGCCTCAATTTTTGTCCCGCACATTGAATATAGTTGTGGAGAGTCCCTGTAATCCTAGATTCAGATCATTCAGGTGAGAAAAAACATCACCCAGATTAGCCAGTCGGGTGAGAAACAAGTCATCAGGCAAGTGGTCAAACGTGAAAATTATGGTCAGTAAAGAAAAATTTAAGCTCGTCACTCAATTAAAAAAACGTGTCAATACTTGCCTCTTGATAACAGCGCACTTCTGAATGTTGTAAAAGCATTACATAGTCACTGCCCATATCATTGCGTAATGCAGAAAATACACGAGAGTTCAGGGGCCTTACTTTAACAAATTTAACCATTATCACCGTAGTGTCCAAAAGATATTTCAAGCTGTCAGGCATTCCCTTGGCAGTGAGAGCCTCTCTGTGGATGCTGCAGTTTACCCAAGTGGCGTCGGGAGCAACTGCTTGCACGCGCGTTACCACTCCTGTGTCTTCCTGTCATGGCTTTTGCGCCATCAGTACAGATGCCAACACATCTTAACCCCAAGTCCATTTGATGTCACAAAGCTGTCCAGTACTTTAAAAATATCCTCTCATGTTGTCCTGGTTTGCAGAAGAGGATGTCTTCCTTAATTGACCCCCCCGCCCCATAAACGTAACAGACATATACCAGGAGCTGTGCCATTCCCATCACGTCTGTTGACCCTTCCAGCTGTAATGCATATAATTCACTGGCTTGTATGCAAAGCAGTAATTGCTTCAAAACATCTCCTGCCATGTCACTGATGCGTCGTGAAACAATGTTATTTGATGAAGACATTGTCTGTATATTTTTTTGGGGGGCTTTTCCCCCCAGCCATATCTGTGGCAGCAGGAAGAATTAAGTCCTCCACAATAGTATGGGGATTGCCTGTCCTAGCCACTCGGTAGCTCACCATATACTGTTGCTTTTATACCTGTCTTACTACTTGAAAGTCGTCTTTATTCTCGCACAAAAAAAACTCCCGTGGCTTAGTTTTCAAATGGTCATGTTTTGTTTCTAAGTGTCCGTGCAAGAGTGAAGGTTTCCCGCGAGAGAGTAATGGTTAATGTGATTGGATGTCAATTATTTGACTAGGCTACCTGTATTTTTTTACATTGTGTTGTTATTTTGCTTAATACTTGATGGTTTAATTTTATTTTTGGCAGTGAAACGAGGCTACTCAGGCGCATGGGGGGGAACCTCACCCAAATGCATAGTCCCGTTGGAAAATATAAATGGACTGTTTGAAAATGTGAAGGCGAAATTAAAAAATATGAACCACATTTTTATTTAGCATAACCCCGACGGCATTGCGCGTACCCCAGTTTGGGAATACATGGGCTAGAGCGTATGTGACGACAACCATGAGTAGAGTTGAAAATGTGATTGGAAACCCGTTTCACTTGTACTTCTTATTCAGTACATGAGAATTTGACCGAAAAGTTATTTTTATGTGCACTATGGCTGGTGGGGGAAAATACGCATGTTGTTTCTATGCATATTTTTCAATATTCACATCGGTTGCCAATTGGATGGAAACCTAGCTAGTGAAGAGAGTAGCCTGTGCCAATGGTCGCGGCCAGCTGGGCGCTACTGTGGCTGATGAGGGAAGGAGGAAACACTCATTGTGTTCATGAGTGTGCTCAACTGCCTTCTTTATTAGGTCTGTGTGGGATACAATGCACATTAGACACTCATTCTTTCCACCTAACCTCAGTGTTTTGTTTGTCATCGGTCAACTTTTGTGTCGAGGCCCCCTTTCTACAGCATCCGGGTCAGCTGAGGGCAGACATCTCCATGGAAACCAATTGAAGCCAAGTTCTTTTGGGCAGGGTGGTGATCTCACTCACACCTAAGAAGTGATAGGGGAAGTAATACCTTTCTGAATGTGTTGTAGATGCAGGATATTCTCACTGTAAAATAAGCATATATATATATATATATATATATATATATATATATTTTATATTTTACGAACAGCTGACTGGAGACGAGACGGCCGGGTAACCGTGCGACTGTCCTTTTCCTGCGGGTCACATGGACTCTTTAACAACGTGATGAATCTTTGTTGCACTTTGCTGAAACAAGCAAGAGGTGTTGTAGCAAATGAGTACACGTCGAAAGGCGCAGCAGCACACAGCAATATAACCTACGACAGTGCATGCAGTCAGGAGGAGAGGGGAAAATGTGCGTCCAATATAATAGACATTTTAATTGTGTTATATTATTTGCTATTGGAACGGTTTTACAGCGACTGCGGTCATTTGGCTGGCCAATTACCACCATGCAAAATTCCATCACAGCCCCACTCCAATCATAAGCCTATTCTATTGCAGGAAGGAACTGTGAGGACTTTGGTTTGTCAGTTGTGTAGATGGTTTTAAGCGCCAGATGTAGTGTGAGTGTCGGTGGTGTTTTCTGAATGAATGAATGAATGTACTTTATTGATCCCCATGGAAGGGGGTCATGTAAATGGTAAGGAAGGATGGCTGAAAATGTACAGACTGAGCGAGAGGGAGTTCAATGCCTTTGAGCAATTGGGGCATGTAGCCCAGAGACAGACGCACAGCCGTTGTGCGCAAACACATACGCAATTTCCCTTACGGGGGTGACCACACACCGCCATGTCATCCAGTTACGTTGTTCCCTGTTGAGTGTGATGTAGGTGAGCATGCTCAACGAGGTAGGTGTCCGCTTGTTTTACCCAGCAGCCTACTGAAAAGAAGAGGAAGTGATGATGATCATTAGCTCGTGGAATCTGACTGTGTCAGAATAGGCTCTGTCTCGCTTTCTCCCTCTCAGCTGTCATCTGTGTCTTGTCTTCAGCGCATGGGATAGTCCCTCCCAGGCTCTTTCCCCAACTTGTCTTGTGTCCTCTCTCCTCAAAAAGCATTGGCGGAGAAGGCCTCAGGGGCGGTACCTTGGATCTTCTCCCCTCCACTATGATTTGAGAAAGGTGAGGGAAGACTAATTTGAGGAAAAATTCCCAGATCAAGCAGCTAGTTTGTTGGTTGGGTCGGTGGGAGGTCCTCCACAGCTCGGTCAATGGTCCAGAAGTCAAGACTTCTCCTGGACAGTGGAAACCAGAGGGAGACTTGAACACAGGCCCAGTGAGGATACTACTTGTAAAATGCATCCTTCCTTCCTCCCTTGAAGTTTAATGATGACAGGTTTAACATGCCGGTTAAGTGTGCCTTGAATTCTAAATATCACTGACAATGTCACCAGCAATGCATCATGATCTGAAATTTGGACTCATCATACCAAAGGACAGATTTCCACCGGTCTTAAAGTCCATTGCTCGTGTTTCTTGGCCCAAACAAGTCTCATCTTCTTATTGCTGTTCTTTAGTAGTGGTTTCTTTGCAGCAGTTTCACCATGAAGGCCTGATTCACCCAGTCTCCTCTGAACAGTTGATGTTGAGATGTGTCTGTTACTTGAACTCTGTGACTCATTTATTTGGGCTGCAATCTGAGGTGCAGTTAACTCTAATGAACTTATCCTCTGCAGCAGAAGTTACTCTGGGTCTTCCTTTTCCTGTTGTGGTCCTCAACCAGTTTCACCATAGATAGGTATTTGCAGAAATTGTCCATATTGACTGACCTTCATGTCTTAAAGTAATTACCACTCCTACCTTGTCAACACATGATTGGCTCAAATGCATTAAGTAGGAAGAAATTCCACAAATGAACTTTAACAAGGCATACCTGTTAATTGAAATGCATTTCAGGTGACTACCTCATGAAGCTGGTTGAGAGAATGCCAAGAGTGTGCAAAGGTGTCATCAAGGCAAAGGGTGGCTACTTTGAAGAATTTCAGATATCAAATATGTTTTGATTTGTTTAACGCTTGTTTTGGTTACTACATGATTCCATATGTGTTATTTCATAGTTTTGATTTTTTCCACTATTATTCTACAATGTAGAAAATAAAGAAAAACCATGGAATGAGAAGGAGTGTACTAACGTTTGACTGGTACTGAATGTATGTATGTATGTGTTTATATATATATATATATGAGAGATAGATAGTAATCTAAGTCCATCTGTGGTCACCTTTGAGTATCTAGTCATCTCTCAGTACCTGGTACCAGCTAGTCCTTTTCAGATGATCACATACCTTTAGGCTGTAGAGGGGACGGATGCGTGTTGTTGGTCATACGTGAATGGTTGTGATTTGCATATCTCCTCCACAACCCTAAAAATGAGGTGGACGCAGGGAGGGCGTAGCACTGCGGTGAGTCATATTGTGTGTCTGTGCTTCTGTTTCCTCCCCACGGCACTAAGACATACTCCACTGATAAAGCAATCATCCGCACTCATGTTACACACACACACACACACACACACACACACACACACACACACACACACACACACACACACACACACACACACACACACACACACACACACACACACACACACACACACACACACACACACACACCGAGAGTTAGTGAATGTGTGTGTGTGTGCCCCCGCCCATTTTGCTCAATGTGTGTAATCTCTATCTAGATCTCAGTACTATGACAGCCTAGGCAGAGACACCCTTTTCCTGGCAAGATTCTACTGCTGCAGGCTAACCATCTATTTTGCGTCTCAAATGGCTCCCTATGTAGTGCACTGCTTTTGACCAGGGCCCATAGGGCTCTGCTTTTGACCAGAGCCCGTAGGGTAGTGCACTTTCTAGGGAATAGGTTTGCCATTTGGGACACAAGCCTATATCAGCATCATGCTGTGTCCCAATACTCTTAGATAGCATCTGTTTCACTCCGATAGCCATTGGTCTGAGTGATACAAGCCAGTCTTCTCTCTTATACAAGTAAAACCAGAAGTGTTCCCGACCATGTGAACTGACTAGGAAAAACGCTGGGCCTCTTTTTACATGGCTATAGCTAGCTAGCACCGTGGGTTTTCCTTGGTCTGCCTAGCTACCTCCATTAGGATGAAGGAAAGGAGATGAGGATACTAGGAGGTTGATGAATCTGATTGGGACGTAGCCCAGAGCAGAGGTCTATGTATTTCACACATTCGATTGGAACTTAGCCCAAAGCAGAGGAGAGGTTTATATGTTCCAGACATACCAGCGATTGTTCTATTGTTACCATTCTGTCTTTCCCTTTTCCTTATGCTGGAGATGTAGATTCCAGAAGGAAAGGGAGAGAGGGGTCAGTCATAGGTGATAGTCGTAGACTCAAAGTCCAAAATGGCCATTTTAGGGTTGGGCCAAGGAGACGGATCGGGGGTGAGGCCTTGCGACAGACCAGCGTCCTGTCTAGGGGGGTTTCCTTATACCTCCAAGCTGCCTCCCACTACAGAGACAGGAGACAGGCCTAGGTACTATCGCCGTTCTGGCTCGGGAAGAGGCTTACTTGGCCTGTGTCCCAAATTACACCCTAGTTCCTTTATAGTGCACTACTTTGATCCAGGGCCCTATAAGTAAATGGTGTGGGCCCAGGTCAAAGGTAGTGCAGGAAAAAGCGGGTCGCCAGTTGGGTCGCCAGTTGGGACGTAAGAGTTAGAAGAACATGGGAGATCATGTTACAAATCAAATCAAATGTTATTGGTCACATACACGTAATGTCTAACAATGAATATCTGAACAGTTTCACAACATATACCCAAAATACACGGAAACCTAAGTAAGGATTGGATTAAGAATATACATACCTGTGAAAGCGGCATTGGACTAAGGTACAGTGGTGTGGTATGGAGTACAGTATATACATACCTGTGAAAGCAGCATTGGACTAAGGTACAGTGGTGTGGTATGGAGTACAGTATATACATACCTGTGAAAGCAGCATTGGACTAAGGTACAGTGGTGTGGTGTGGTATGGAGTACAGTATATACATACCTGTGAAAGCAGCATTGGACTAAGGTACAGTGGTGTGGTATGGAGTACAGTATATACATACCTGTGAAAGCGGCATTGGACTAAGGTACAGTGGTGTGGTATGGAGTACAGTATATACATACCTGTGAAAGCAGCATTGGACTAAGGTACAGTGGTGTGGTATGGAGTACAGTATATACATACCTGTGAAAGCGGCATTGGACTAAGGTACAGTGGTGTGGTATGGAGTACAGTATATACATACCTGTGAAAGCAGCATTGGACTAGGGTACAGTGGTGTGGTATGGAGTACAGTATATACATATGAGGTGGGTGATGCAATATTTACAAACAATTGAAGTGACTAAGATACCGTGGAATGGGAGAATATATCACTAAAGTGGCCAGTGGTTCCTAATCTATGTCTATAGGCAGCCGCAACTGATGCGCTCCATGTCTATTAGTGTTTGAATGATTCAGGTCACCGGTCTGACTGTCACCGTCACTTCCAGTCTCTGCATAGCTGAGCCTGATACCTATAGGCATGTCGCCTGTTAGTCAGCCCGTTTAGAACTACATCACCCTAATTACGGACCTGTCCGGCGTAAGAGGTGGCACATGGGAGAAACATTTAGAAACGTTTTTATTGGACTAGCTCAGCTAGTCCCTCCCTGCCTCCCCTGTCTGTCTGTATTTCTTCTGCTTGGTGCCTGATGAATACGACCCTGGGAAGGATGTAACAGAGTGACCAGTGTTTGAGTTGACTACTTCAACTGTCGAAGGGGAGATGGCACCTAATTGGTTGAGGAATGGACAATTCAACCCAATACAATTTTAAAGCACTTTGAGATTGAGGAAAAAGCACTAAGCCACTAAAAATGCAGATTCCGTTCACAAATCATAATGATAACTTGCTGATGTTTGCACTCTAGTAAAGGACTTAGGAGTGAAATTCCTGAGTCTGAATGGAGCGAGACCTCAGGTGCTGCGTCTTATCGCTTTCTTCTTACCTCATGTGGCGGACAATGGGCCGTGTTCTGGACAATACCTCTTTCGACAGAGGATGTAGGCCTCCTGGGGCAAAACGGCTAAATGAGCGTCGTTATTGTGCAAGTTCAGGTTGTACCCCCGGTCCCGACGAGCGCGCTCTCATTTCGTGCCAACCGTGGTGTCCTTCGCAGGCCCAGACACACAGTCACAGTCACTCACATTCACTCGTACGTTCACGGTTCACGCCCTCTAGCATTGGTTGTGTCTGAATGGCACATGGGGCCCTGGTTATAGGGCCCAACTCCCATTTTTGAGTTGGCTAATTATGAAAAGTGTCGTCTCTCAACACCTTGTCATACACTGTTTGGAGACGAGGGACAGGACACTTTTATTTATCTTTTTTTTTGTTGTTGTTGTTCTCACACTCTTTCAGATGAATCCCTGGAGGGCTAACGGAATATCTGCCAGACCCAATCACACCTTTGTTTTTATGGATTTGTTTTTTAGGAACCAGAATGATTGCTGGCCAAGATAAAAATATATATATATTGCCCACAGACACACTCCCGGTTGACAGGCACACACACACACACACACACACACACACACACACACACACACACACACACACACACACACACACACACACACACACACACACACACACACACACACACACACACACACACACACACACACACACACAGTGACAACAGCAGATCACTTCCACAGCAGAAGCAAGGTGAACAACCGACGCTTTCCTGCTAGACTAGTTGGTGCTCGACATTGAATGCTGTTTTGTTTACGATGAAGTCCCATACATAGAGTTGGCTGTGGTTCATGATGGAGCTAAAGACGTGTATCTCTCTCCCACGCTTTTCCTCTCCCTCGCTTTCCCCTCTCTCTTATTCCCACCCTCCCCTTTCTCTATCCCATCTGTCTCTCTCCCCACTCTCCTCCTCCTCCCTCCCTATAGGAGCTGTGTCCCAGCAGACGTCTAGAGGCCGTGCCAGACGTCTCTGACTGCAGAGAGGACGATCACCAGTGACACGCCAGCGGGGGGTGGAGAGAGAGACCGTGCCTGTTGGAAAACCTGTTGGATCTTTTATTACAGATTATCACACTGCTCTCCTAACTGCCACTCTCCCCCTTTACACACACACACACACAGAATCACACACACTCCTCTAGAAGTAGCCCTAGAGAGTCACATAAACGTCTCGCAGTCACTCAGACACGCCCGCCGAGACCCAGAGTTGCTTCCCAGGGGTCGTAGTGGGAGGGTGTGCCCCCCCCCCTCTTCTCGGTGCACTCCGCTGGGGGACGGAAGTAGAGGAATGGCCCTGGGGGAATGGGAATGGCTGGCTGGCTGCCTCGCTCAGTGAGACGGCGGCTTATGTAACTAACGGCCCTCCTCATCGTCCTCTCCTTGGCTAGCTAACGCAGCTGGGCCTTGGATGTCCACAGGCACTGGGGAGGAGCTCTTCATCAATCTCCACTAGGGAGATCCAGCTTCTAATTTTCAGGCCCTTCCTCTCTGGGTTCAACTTCACATTGTTTTTTTTTTTTTTTTCTCTATCCTTTTTTAGTTTGTTTTTCTTTAACCATTTTCCAGGAGGATCTTTCAGGGTATTTTGGATATGTGCCCCCTCATGGACTCCTACAGGTTACAGGGACACACACAATTTGACCTGTGTACACGTCTTCTTCCACCCACACCTGTAGCAGGTGGGATCGACCTCCCGCTTGTCTCCCGTTGGCTCAGGGATGCCCCGACCAGGAAGACCGACGTCTGAGCGTCCGCCTACGAGCACATTGGCGTTGTGAGAATGCTGTTTGGACTGAAGGGACAGCCATTTTTATTTAGTGAGGAAACTAGCTGACTTCCAGAGCAACTACAGGACTGCCTGATATTAGTCTCTGCTGATTTTTCGCTCTTGTTTTGATGTTGTTTTGTTTTTCCCATCTCATCTGAGGATTGAGCCAACCAGGGAGCAAAATACACAGAGACAAGAATCCCACTTGGACACAATCAAAGACCATTTTGCTCTCCTTTTTTCTCTCCTCTCTTTCTCTCTCTTTCTCTCCCCTCCCCCCCTTTGTTTACCAGTTTACACAGTAGACCTGCTACAGTGATACCTTTTCTATCGAGGCAGAAAATAAACTGCTATGTTGCGACCTTTTTACGTCTTGACCCGCATCGAATCAAAAACCTTGCAATCAATCTCTACCTCTCGATCGCTACATCCTCCTTTTTAAAACATCTGTGTCAGAACCACATTCATACTCAGTCGGTCACAGACAAGAGTAGCGTACAGACGGAACCGTACAATCTGCAGACGGAAGCAATCTGTCATCTTCGTCTGGAAGGGGAGAAGGTTATTGGGTCTGATAGTCATTGAACTGAACCAGAGGTTGTTAAAATATTAAGTTATTGATCCGGGCTTTCATTGAACAGGGAATGTATAGCAGGCCAACCAAAGCGATCTGCCTCATCCTCTGTACCTAACTGACCTTTTGACCCCTCAAAGTTGAGTAGTTGTTAAAAAAAAAATAAAAAAACATTTGAGTCTAGATGAGAGTGAGATTGTAATGAATAAAAAGGAAATGTACGTTTTTAAAACGGCTTCACCAAATCATATACATTATGCTTTACTGAGACATCCTACTTCTTTTCTTTAGAAAAGGGAGGGTCCGAGATTTTTCTAAACCCCACCTGAAACGATCAAGCCATATCACAGCTTTACATTTTTTTTTATTGCAGAATTTAATTTTTGTATCGTACAATCACTAAGCCTTTAATTAAGTTATTTACCTCTCGCACGCGCACATTTCTTGATATTCCTTTTAAAAACGTCAAGATATTTACCCAAATCCACTGTAAGGAACCATTTTTAAAGACTAAAGAGAAGAAACCAAGCAATTTAAAAGCATCAGCCTTGAGATTGACCCACAATTGAGCAGAGCTTGTAGTTGTCGTTCTCCTGTATAAAGCCAGTACTTCAAGCATAGAGCGGCAACGCCTCAATCTTACGAGAACACGTCTTTTTTAAATAGCGCCTCTTGTTTAGCTTCATGTTCCAGTCTACTTTTATGTTGACCTGTGTGTTGAAACAAAAGGCCTTCTAGTGGAGTTTCTTTAAGCCTTTAGCTGTCAGAGTCCAACTCAATCAACCCCCCCCCCCCCCTCTATCTCTGTCTTATCTCCCCCCTTTCAAATGCTCTCTGTCTTATCTTAACCCCTCCTCTCAGACGAGGCCGAAGGTCAAGTTGAATAGACGCCCGACAACTTTAAGCAAAGGGACAGAGTTGTTTTATGAGCACGCGGTTCAGGGAGGGCCGGTCTATCTCCCTTTCTCTTCATCCCCCTCTTTCCGGTGAACATGCAGAGACGTGGGTCTTCTCTCGTCCTGGTCCGATTGAGAAGGGGACTCCTCTACCTCCCTCTCTAACCCCTTCAATCCCTCTCCCTCTCTCTCTCTGTGCCCTTTCTCTTAATCTCTCCCTCCCTCTTTACCTATAATCCATCCCTCCATCCACACACCCCAGACAAATCCCCCTCCCTCCCTCCCTGGGTATTCCCCTCCCCTCTCCCCCTGTGTGATGCCGGGCAGCAGTAAGAGTGGAGGTGTGGGTGGCCTCCCCTCGCCCCCCCACACCGCCTCCCCGTCCCGGCCACTTCGCCCGTCCCGCTACGTGCCCGTGTCGGCGGCGACAGCCTTCCTGGTGGGGTCCACCACGCTCTTCTTCTGCTTCACGTGAGTACGACCAAACCACACACTCATACACGCGTCATACACAGACTCTCAAACGCACAGCGTGTACACGTCCTACACAAGTCTGACACACGCACACACACACACAAGACCGTCTCCTCAAACACACCCACACCTTTACATAAACACTGCTATCACCACACACACAAGACCGTCGCCTCAAACACACCCACACCTTTACATAAACACTGCTATCACCACACACACAAGACCGTCGCCTCAAACACACCCACACCTTTACATAAACACTGCTATCACCACACACACAAGACCGTCGCCTCAAACACACCCACACCTTTACATAAACACTGCCATCACCACAGACACCCTCACTTGGTTTGTTCTCTGCCTTTCTAGAAAGACACTCGCATGCACATCAGTCCTCACACACCAGTCCCCTACGGCCTGTAGTGTGACAGTTATTGAGTAGTGCACCATCAGTCAACCCCTGACAATGGGACAGAGCAGAGCAACGTCAGACGTAAAGACACGTACTCAACATGCTCCTCAGCTCTCTCTCTCTCTACTCAACATGCTCCTCAGCTCTCTCTCTACTCAACATGCTCCTCAGCTCTCTCTCTCTCTACTCAACATGCTCCTCAGCTCGCTCTCTCTCTCTCTACTCAACATGCTCCTCAGCTCGCTCTCTCTCTCTACTCAACATGCTCCTCAGCTCTCTCTCTCACTCTCTACTCAACATGCTCCTCAGCTCTCTCACTCTCTACTCAACATGCTCCTCAGCTCTCTCACTCTCTACTCAACATGCTCCTCAGCTCTCTCTCTCTCTCTCTACTCAACATGCTCCTCAGCTCTCTCTCTCACTCTCTACTCAACATGCTCATCAGCTCTCTCTCTCACTCTCTACTCAACATGCTCCTCAGCTCTCTCTCTCACTCTCTACTCAACATGCTCCTCAGCTCTCTCTCTCACTCTCTACTCAACATGCTCCTCAGCTCTCACTCTCTACTCAACATGCTCCTCAGCTCTCTCTCTCACTCTCTACTCAACATGCTCCTCAGCTCTCACTCTCTACTCAACATGCTCCTCAGCTCTCTCTCTCTCACTCTCTACTCAACATGCTCCTCAGCTCTCTCTCTCTCACTCTCTACTCAACATGCTCATCAGCTCTCTCTCTCACTCTCTACTCAACATGCTCCTCAGCTCCCTCTCTCACTCTCTACTCAACATGCTCCTCAGCTCTCACTCTCTACTCAACATGCTCCTCAGCTCTCTCTCTCTCACTCTCTACTCAACATGCTCCTCAGCTCTCTCTCTCTCACTCTCTACTCAACATGCTCCTCAGCTCTCTCTCTCACTCTCTACTCAACATGCTCCTCAGCTCTCTCTCTCACTCTCTACTCAACATGCTCCTCAGCTCTCTCTCTACTCAACCTGCTCCTCAGCTCTCTCTCTACTCAACATGCTCCTCAGCTCTCTCTCTCACTCTCTACTCAACATGCTCCTCAGCTCTCTCTCTCACTCTCTACTCAACATGCTCCTCAGCTCTCTCTCTACTCAACCTGCTCCTCAGCTCTCTCTCTACTCAACATGCTCCTCAGCTCTCTCTCTACTCAACATGCTCCTCAGCTCTCTCTCTACTCAACATGCTCCTCAGCTCTCTCTCTACTCAACATGCTCCTCAGCTCTCTCTCTACTCAACATGCTCCTCAGCTCTCTCTCTACTCAACATGCTCCTCAGCTCTCTCTCTCACTCTCTACTCAACATGCTCCTCAGCTCTCTCTCTCTCTCTCTACTCAACATGCTCCTCAGCTCTCTCTCTCACTCTCTACTCAACATGCTCCTCAGCTCTCTCTCTCACTCTCTACTCAACATGCTCCTCAGCTCTCTCTCTCACTCTCTACTCAACATGCTCCTCAGCTCTCTCTCTACTCAACCTGCTCCTCAGCTCTCTCTCTACTCAACCTGCTCCTCAGCTCTCTCTCTACTCAACATGCTCCTCAGCTCTCTCTCTACTCAACATGCTCCTCAGCTCTCTCTCTCTCTACTCAACATGCTCCTCAGCTCTCTCTCACTCTCTACTCAACATGCTCCTCAGCTCTCTCTCTCTCTCTCTCTCTACTCAACATGCTCCTCAGCTCTCTCTCTCTACTCAACATGCTCCTCAGCTCTCTCTCTCTACTCAACATGCTCCTCAGCTCTCTCTCTCACTCTCTACTCAACATGCTCCTCAGCTCTCTCTCTCACTCTCTACTCAACATGCTCCTCAGCTCTCTCTCTACTCAACATGCTCCTCAGCTCTCTCTCTACTCAACATGCTCCTCAGCTCTCTCTCTACTCAACCTGCTCCTCAGCTCTCTCTCTACTCAACCTGCTCCTCAGCTCTCTCTCTACTCAACCTGCTCCTCAGCTCTCTCTCTACTCAACATGCTCCTCAGCTCTCTCTCACTCTCTACTCAACATGCTCCTCAGCTCTCTCTCACTCTCTACTCAACATGCTCCTCAGCTCTCTCTCTCACTCTCTACTCAACATGCTCCTCAGCTCTCTCTCTCACTCTCTACTCAACATGCTCCTCAGCTCTCTCTCTACTCAACCTGCTCCTCAGCTCTCTCTCTCTCTCTACTCAACCTGCTCCTCAGCTCTCTCTCACTCTCTACTCAACATGCTCCTCAGCTCTCTCTCTCACTCTCTACTCAACATGCTCCTCAGCTCTCTCTCTACTCAACCTGCTCCTCAGCTCTCTCTCTACTCAACATGCTCCTCAGCTCTCTCTCTACTCAACATGCTCCTCAGCTCTCTCTCACTCTCTACTCAACATGCTCCTCAGCTCTCTCTCTCACTCTCTACTCAACATGCTCCTCAGCTCTCTCTCTCACTCTCTACTCAACATGCTCCTCAGCTCTCTCTCTACTCAACATGCTCCTCAGCTCTCTCTCTACTCAACATGCTCCTCAGCTCTCTCTCTACTCAACATGCTCCTCAGCTCTCTCTCTACTCAACATGCTCCTCAGCTCTCTCTCTACTCAACATGCTCCTCAGCTCTCTCTCTACTCAACATGCTCCTCAGCTCTCTCTCTACTCAACATGCTCCTCAGCTCTCTCTCACTCTCTACTCAACATGCTCCTCAGCTCTCTCACTCTCTACTCAACATGCTCCTCAGCTCTCTCTCTCTCTCTCTACTCAACATGCTCCTCAGCTCTCTCTCTCACTCTCTACTCAACATGCTCATCAGCTCTCGGGACAACAATAACCAAGGGTCAAAATAACATTGAACAATAACAATAAGCATACAGTAGAATACATGTGCAGGTTGATTGGTCTGTCAGACACTCGCTCAACTTATGGCAGGCAGCAATGTAGTGTGCTGCCAACCCACAGCTCTCTGCGTCCTCCTCCAACAGGACGGGTAGCCTACTCTCATTAGAGAGGTCTTTGAAACCTTGAATAAGGGTTTCACATTTGGGGAAATGACACTCTCTAATTGTTTTATATTTTTGACATTTAGTCAGGAAATGCAGCTCCGTCTCAGGTTCTGCTGTTGTTCAGTGGTTACACAGCCTTTCCTCTACAGGGAGCCAGGTTTTCCTGTGTCTCCCCTTCTCAATGGCAAGGCTGTGCTCACTGAGCCTGTACTTTGTCAAGGTTTTTCTAAGGTTTTGATCAGTAACCATGGTCAAATAGTTGGCCACGGTGTACTGTCGATTTAGGGCCAGATAGCACTGCATTTTGCTCTGTGTTTGTGCTTGTGTTTCCCAATAAGCAATGTAGTTTTGTTTTGACTGTGTTGTAATTTGGTTTATCCTGATTGATTGGATGTTCTGGTCCTGAGGCTTCAGTGTGTTAGTAGAACAGGTTTGTGAACTCAGAACCAGCTGGATGAGGGGACTCTTTTCTTTGCTCAGCTCTTGGCATTGCAGGGCTTGGTAGTGATATGAGAGGGGGTCACTGTATTTTAGATGTTTCCAAAACTTAATTTCTCTGTTTTTAGTTTTTATTATTAGTGGATATTGGCCTAATTCTGCCCTGCATGCATTGTTTGTAGTTTTCCTCTGGACATGTAGGAGAATCTTACAGAACTCTGCATGCTGGGTTTCAATGGGGTGTTTGTCCCATTTGATGAAATCTTGTTTTGCAAGTGGACCCCACACCTCGCTGCCATAGAGTGCAATTGTTTCAATGACATATTCAATTAGTTTTAGCCAAATTTTAATAGGTATTTCAATTTGAATGTGCTTATTAATGGCGTAGATTGCCCTGCGTACTTTCTCTCTCAGTTCATTCACTGCCTCATTAAGGTGTCCAGTTGAGCTTATTTTTAAACCTAAGTAATTGTAGTGTGTGCAGTACTCTATATATTTTGTACCAATTGAGGACTTTGGTCTAATTTCCTGAGATCTGGATCTTCTCTGGAAAATCATTATTTTAGTATTTTTGGGGTTTACTGCCAGGGCCCAGGTCTGGCAGTACTGCTCTAACAGGTCCAGGTTCTGCTGTAGGCCATGTGCTGTGGGTGACAGCAGGCATAGGTCATCTGCGAGGAGTAGGCTTTTGACTTCTGAATTGTGGAGACTAACACCAGGGGCTGAGGATTTTTCTAGAATAGTGGCCAATTCGTTGATGTAAATATTGAAGAGTGCAGGGCTCAGATTACAACCCTGACGAAGGCCCCACCCCTGGTTAAAGAATTCTGTTCTTTTCTTGCCAATGTTAATGCTGCATGTATTGCCAGTATACATTGATTTAATTATGTCATATGTTTTACCCCCTACACCACTTTCAATAACTTTGTAGAACAGTCTTGTATGCCAAATGGAATCAAATGCTTTTTGGAAGTCGATAAAGCAAGCGTATATTTTGGTATTATTTTGGTGGACATATTTATCTATCAGGGTGCGTAGGGTGTAAATATGATCGGTTGTGCGATGTTTTGGTATAAATCCAATTGGGCTTTTACTCAAGACATTGTGCTTATTAAAGAAGTTTAGAACTACAGAAAACCTTCCCCAGGTTACTGTTCACACAAATTCCTCTGTAATTGTGAGGGTCAAATTTGTCTCCGTTTTTTAAATATTAGGGTTATGGGTCCTTGATTCCAGATGTCAGGGAAATAACCTACACTCAGGATCAAATGAAACAGTTTTAATAAAGCCAATTCAGATTTTGCACTAGTGAGTTTGAGCATCTCATTTAGGATGCCATCAGGTCCACATGCTTTTTTAAATTTGAGAGCCTGAAGTTTCTTAGAGCTCCTGGTCAGTAATTGGGGAGTCCAATAGATTTTGATTGTCCTTTCATTCAATCTCTCATGAATTTGGCATTGTTCTGCGTTTGTGTCAATTTGAACGGTGTTGTAGAGTGTTTTACAATGGGTTGTCCATATGTCACCATTTTGTATCGCTAATTCCTGACAGAAGTTGTTTGTGTTTATGGACTCCTTAATTAGTGTCAGCCGCTTGCTGTTGTACTGTGCTTTTTTTTGGTTCTGAGTGTTACGTTTTATAGAGTTTTAAAGTCTCATAGTAATGAAGGTGTAATTCACCATTATTTGGGTCTCTGTGCTTTTGGTTGGATAGTGTTTTAATTTTTTTCCTAATAATTTTACAATCTGCATCAAACCAGTTGTCATCTGTGATCTTTAAAAAAACATTTTTTTTATCCATTTCAATTGTGCTTCTTTTGCCGTTTGCCTGAATATATATATATATATATATATATATATATATAGTTGATGTGTTTTACTGCCAGATTGGTGCCTTCTTCACTGTGAGTGAATGTGGAGTCCAGAAAGTTATCTGAGAGTGTTATCTGAGGATGTTCTGGTTCCAGGTTGCTTTCTGGTATTATTCTGTGCTGTTTTGGGCCCATCTGTATGAATTTCTGATGTTGTACAGCTTACTGGGCTGTGATCAGACAGAGGTGCTAGCGGCTTGACAGTGAATGAGCATGAGAGAGAAAGTGTCAATGTCTGTGATCATATAGTCTACTGTACTGTGGCCAAGAGGTGAGCAGTAGGTGAATCTCCCCAAAGAGTCCCCCCGTAACCTACCATTGACAAAGTACAGACCTGCAACAGATCCCTTCCGTTGTTGTTGAAGGTGCTGTCACTGTTGTTTCTATGGGGGAGATGAAGACGGTTAGAGACACTATGGCCTGTAATAAAGCTGTCCCCTCGTGTGCTCGTTAGATCAGGTAGTGTTCCTGTGCGCGCATTTGTGTCCCCACAGATGAGCACATTTCTATCTCTGTCTACTCAACATATTCCTCAGCGCTCTCTCACTCACTCACTCACTCACTCACTCACTCACTCACTCACTCACTCACTCACTCACTCACTCACTCACTCACTCACTCACTCACTCACTCACTCACTCACTCACTCACTCACACACACACACACACACACACACACACACACACACACACACACACACACACACACACACACACACACACACACACACACACACACACACACACACACACACACACACACACACACACACACACACACACACACACACACATTTGAGTGTATGACAGTAGTAGTGCAGAGTAGGATAGACAGGACAGATCAACGTCAGGGTGTGTGTGTGTGTGTGGAGGTCGTCTCCTGTCAGTTCATAGCTCTACTCCAGACAACAACAACCACCACCACCACCATGCTGGAACAGAGGGAAATAGGCCAGCATCTGTCACCCTTAATAAAGAGCTGTCCTTTCTCTCTCTCTCTCTCTCTCTCTGTCCCTGTCCTTCTATATCAATCTCATCCTCTCGCTCTTTTTTTCCCCCCTATCCGTCTCCCTCTGAATTTGCTCAACTCGGTTTAATCCGAAAGTGCTTTATTCACTAGACAAATACAGTCTTTGCTAAACCAAGCATGAACTCTCTCTCTCTCTCTCTCTCTCTCTCTCTCTCTCTCTCTCTCTCTCTCTCTCTCTCTCTCTCTCTCTCTCTCTCTCTCTCTCTCTCTCTCTCTCTCTCTCTCTCTCTCTCTCAGGGTGTTGTCCCATTGTCCATGCGACATGTGGGTCACCCCATTCCCATGGCGATGAGACGAGCTGTCCTGTAGTGCCACTGCCCCCCCTGTCAAAAACGCCACTCCTTCATTAAAACATTTCCAGAAAAGCACACCAAAAGGGCAGCCCTGCCACTTGGCTACGAAGCTGAAAGATGGGGCGGGACAAATGTAACCCCTCTGAAATTCATAGATGGGAGCTTACTGTCAACAATGCTACCGTGATATTCCTTCCTTTTATTGAGGTGTTCAGGGGCAGCGGGGGTATTGCCGTGGTTCTTGTTATGAATAACGGCAGTTGAGCTGACTTCTTTAAACCCTCCTCTTCTCCCTCCCTCTCTCTTTCAGGTGTCCATGGCTGTCGGAGCAGTTCTCGGTTGCCGTGCCGATCTACAACGGTGTCATCTTCCTGTTCGTCCTTGCCAACTTCTGCATGGCCACCTTCATGGACCCGGGCATCTTCCCCAGAGGTGTGTGTGTGTTGCACAGATGTATAACAACACCAGCCTCTTCCATCTCATGCTCTCTGCAAACTCTCTGTATGACTGTCTACTGCCAAGGCAGTGTAGTATAGTATTGGGGTGTGTGTTCATGCTGGTCTAGTAAGGGTGTGTGTGGGTGTTCATGCTGGTCTAGTAAGGGTGTGTGTGTGTTCATGCTGGTCTAGTAAGGTTGTGTGTGTTCATGCTGGTCTAGTAAGGGTGTGTGTGTGTTTATGCTGATCTAGTAAGAGCGTGTGTGCGTGTGTGTGTGTGATTTATGCTGATCTAGTAAGGGGATGTGTGTGGTTTATGCTGATCTAGTAAGGGGATGTGTGTGTTTATGCTGATCTAGTAAGGGGGTGTGTGGGTGTTCATGCTGATCGATTAAGGGTGTGTGTGTGTGTGTGTGTGTGTGTGTGTGTGTGTGTGTGTGTGTGTGTGTGTGTGTGTGTGTGTGTTATGCTGATCTAGTAAGGGGATGTGTGTGTGTGTTTATGCTGATCTAGTAAGGGGGGTGTTTATGCTGATCGAGTAAGGGGGTGTTTATGTTGATCTAGTAAGGGGGTGTTTATGCTGATCTAGTAAGGGGGTGTTTATGCTGATCTAGTAAGGGGGGTGTTTATGCTGATCTAGTAAGGGGGTGTTTATGCTGATCTAGTAAGGGGGATGTTCATGTTGATCGAGTAAGGGGGATGTTCATGCTGATCGAGTAAGGGGGATGTTCATGCTGATCGAGTAAGGGGGATGTTCATGCTGATCTAGTAAGGGGGATGTTCATGCTGATCTAGTAAGGGGGATGTTCATGCTAGTGTACTAACAGTGTGTGTGTGGGTTGCTCCAGCGGATGAGGATGAGGACAAGGAGGATGATTTCCGCGCTCCGCTTTATAAGACTGTGGAGATCCGAGGCATCCAGGTCAGGATGAAATGGTGTTCCACCTGCCGCTTCTACAGACCGCCCCGCTGCTCACACTGCTCTGTGTGTGACAACTGTGTGGAGGTACGCACACATTAACCTACAGGGCAGTTTTCCAGGAACAGGGTTGGAGTTACACCTACAGGAGGGTAGTTCTCCAGGGACAGGGTTGGAGTTAACCCTACAGGAGGGTTGTTCTCCATGGACGGGGTGGGAGTTAACCTACAGGAGGGTAGTTCTCCCGGAACAGGGTTGGAGTTAAACCTACAGGAGGGTAGTTCTCCAGGAACAGGGTTGGAGTTAAACCTACAGGAGGGTAGTTCTCTAGGGACAGGGTTGGAGAGATGCCTTTGAACAAACCTCAGTTGGAATGAGCCCTCAGCTCAATTCTCCTGTCAGTGTCACACACACAAACATACACCAGCACCAAATCTCCCACTGTCCCTTTAACTTTGTACAAACGGCTCTAACTCGCCCTTTACTCCTGTCCCCGTCCCTCCCCCCCCAGGACTTTGACCACCACTGCCCGTGGGTGAACAACTGTATCGGCCGGAGGAACTACCGCTACTTCTTCCTGTTCCTGCTGTCCCTGACTGTCCACATCATGGGAGTGTTTGGCTTCGGCCTGCTCTACGTCCTCTACCACACACAGCAGCTGGACAGGGTCCACTCTGCCGTCACGTATCCTGTACTTAGGTGTTGGAATGTCCTGAAAGCCAGGAGTCTGGGTTCTTGGGGGAGGGGGGGGGATGTGTGTGTGTTTTGTTGCGAGAGGGTGTGGTTGGATGTGTAGGTTGGTTTGTGTGTGTGTGTGTGTGTGTGTGTTTTGGGGCGGTAGATGACTGTTTCCATATGTCGGACAGCGTGCTTCTATAGGTGTTTAATTTTCAACACATTTGGGAAGTGTTAGCCTGGTGCCCTATGTAAGGAATAGGGTGCCATTTGGCACGCAGCCCCTAAGAGTGTGTTAGTTGGTGTCTCTGTTCTCTCCTCAACCGCTGGTCTCTCAGTATGGCAGTGATGTGTGTGGCTGGTCTCTTCTTCATCCCGGTGGCTGGTCTCACTGGCTTCCACATGGTACTGGTGGCCCGGGGACGGACCACCAACGAACAGGTACCACACACACACACACACACACACACACACACACACACACACACACACACACACACACACACACACACACACACACACACACACACACACACACACACACACACACACACACACACACACACACACACACACACACACACACACACACACACACACACACACACACACACACACACCAGGAATGAACCACCAACTAATAGGTACAACACACACACACACACACCAGGAATGAACCACCAACTAATAGGTACAACACACACACACACCAGGAATGAACCACCAACTAATAGGTACAACACACACACACACCAGGAATGAACCACCAACTAACAGGTACAACACACACACACACACACCAGGAATGAACCACCAACTAACAGGTACAACACACACACACACACACACCAGGAATGAACCACCAACTAATAGGTACAACTCTAGTTTTCAAAGTGATTTTACCTCTGTCAGAAATGTCCTAATGGCCAAGATACTGGAACAAAAGCTGGCAGCCAGTGCTTATTTTGAGCCGGGTTCCTGCCGGGAAACGGGATCCGACACCTGTCTGTTTTGGACTGTTTCGGTCCGGGAACCTATTTGGCCGGCTCTGATATCTCTTTGCGGCTCAAAAAAATAAATGTCGCTTTTTTTTTTCAATGTAAAAATGTGAATAAAAGCGGCCAAGTGTCATTTCGAGTTGCCTCTTGGTGAATTGTCCTCCTGTAACCCGCGTGGCTGTATGAGTAGCACGCTTGTAACTCTCACAAGAACTAGAATGACATTCCCTTTCCAGGATCTCTCTCTGCTCTGCTAGACGTGAGCCTGCAACTCTCGTCCCTCCAGAGTTGCACGTCATCATTTATTTCTAGAACCATAGCAAAGGGTTCTGGAGGAGCTGCAACACCCTTCATAGATTGAAATACATTAGCCAAAGTTATAGTGTTGCTGCTGTCTGTCCAAAATCAATGAAATCATTCAGTATAGCCTACCTACTACATCATGATTAGGCCTAGAATTGAACCACAGAGGGTCAGTAGCTTCTTTGAAACAATTACCTAGCTGTGGATTGAGTGTATCCCAATAACAAGACACAGCCTACAGTCGGGAACGCAGCCGCAAATCGGTCGGTGAGCAGCATGCCAGACAACGGGTTGGAAAGCAAATGGTTCCTGCTGAAAAGACAATACTATTGATCTGTCTGCTCGAGGCGAACAAAATGTTTGAACGGCTTCCAAATATTGTTTTCCAAAACAAAACGAGTGAGATATAGGCTTTTGGCACCAACGCATCGGCCGTCGCCGGCGAGCGAGCTGCGCGTCATCGGGCGACACTGGAAAGCATTTTTAGGACGGTCAATTCCTCCTACAATATGTGTCTCCACACACCTAGACCTCTAGGCTATTGATGGATTCAAGACCAGGTCGTTTTTTATTGATCTTTAAGAGTCTCAGTTTGTGAGTGTCAAAATAAGCCTCTCATTTCATTTGAGCGGAGTTCAAACAAATTCTGCCGGTCTCCAGTCAGATGACGTAGAATTAGCATGAAATGCGTTTTTACAAAAGGCCATATTTTCCCCCGGACCCTAGGCTACTAAATAAATGTACCTTGTGTTGACGTCGTTCTTAAAGGCCCAAAACATTTAATCTCAACAACAGCCCCATGATAATCCTCTAAAATGTGACCCCCCCCCACCCTCCCGGTCTCCCTTCATCCCTCCCCGGAATTAAAACATACAGGTCATAATCTCATCACGGAGAGAGAATAATCCTCTGTCGTCCTCATCCCTCCCTCCATTTTTCTCCCTCTTTTATATGGCTCTCCATGTCTGATGTTTTCACTTTAAATATGTTGTGTTGAGGGGAATGAATAACCTACTATTATTTGTTTTCCTTTATTCTCTCTCTCTCTCTTTCTCTCTCTCTTTCTCTCTCTCTTTTTCTCTTTCTCTTCCCCCCCCCAGGTGACGGGGAAGTTTAGGGGAGGAGTGAACCCTTTCACTAATGGCTGTTGGAAGAACGTTTCTCACGTGCTCTGCAGCTCCCAAGCGCCCAGGTCTCTTTCTCTCATCATTGTCTATGGTTTTACAGTATGTTATTAGTGTTGCATTACTATCAGCTCAAACAGTGTTTTGAGCTGCTGTCATCCCTACAGGCTATTATTGGGGGTTTGATTGATGACCGAGACTAGGCCCTCTTAGAGCTGGATAGAGGACTCTAGATGGATACGTTGTTGTTTTCTTCAAATTGGGTTGCCTTTGGTTGAAAATGGGGTTAAAGATAGAACACCGCCATCTAGTGGCCACAATAACGGATTTTCAAATCACTAATTAAGAAAAGTGACTACTTTTAAATGGAGATGCTGCCACAGGTGCCATAATGGCACAGATCCAAAGATGAGTCCTCGAACTCAATGGGTCCTCTTCATCCTCCATCTTCTTCTTGCTCTCCCTCATCCGTTCCTTCGCTTACTACTCTTTCTCCCTCCTGTCCCTCCCCCTCTCCATCAGCTCCCCTCTTCTCACCCTCCTCCTCTTCCTCCTTGTGCTTTTAAATAACACGATTTGATTTGGTCTTCATCAGGTACCTGGGGAGGAAGAGGAAGCCTCACAGTGTGGTTGTCCAGCCTCCGTTCCTCCGGCCACAGCTCACTGACACCCAGCTGGCCGCCAAGGTCCTCGACAACGGTATCCACGGAGACCTCCACCGGGTATGACGCGACAAAGACCCATGTAGACACACACACACACACACACACACACACACACACACACACACACACACACACACACACACACACACACACACACACACACACACACACACACACACACACACACACACACACACACACACGATCTGTATGTTCATGGCTCCTTCTTGCCCTCAGCATTGTGTGTAGTTAATGCTCTCCAGTTTCCACTCTGCCACTACACTGGGTTGTATAGACTTTGACATGTATTCTATTTAATGTCATTCATTTTCTCTGTTTGCTTCTCTCCCTCTCAGTCTAAGAGTAGTCTGGAGATGATGGAGAGTCAGTCGTGCGATGCGGAGCCCCCTCCTCCTCCCAAACCGGAGCTCAGGTACCCCGCCCTGTCCAGAGGCCACCAGGGACACCACACAGAGGGTACGTTCACCAGAGTTGTACTCATTACTACACACCGTAGGAAAACGTTTTGCAATGGAAAAAGGTAAGGAAGCGGTTTGCTGTTGGACATGGTCAGGTTGTCCCTCCCTGTTTGTTTCTTTCCGTTTGGTGCCGAATGAACATGACCCAGGTTGTGGCTGTGAATCAGTGTGTTATCAGTCAACTTAGCTGATAAAAGAAAATAAAGTTTTACCTATGATAACATTTATGTACCTGAGTTAATTTATTTGTCCCTCTCCCTCTCTCCCCACAGAGAGTAGTCTTCTGAACAAAGCCCCGCCCACACCCACCATGTATAAATACAGGCCGACCTATAGCAGTCCAGGAAAGAACCACACTGCCCTTACCCATGCCTACGCCAACCAGGTAACAAACACACACTTTGATGCCAACCAACTAGCTCGCTCATAAAGTGACCGTGGAAGACTGTGTGTCTCTGTGTGAAAGACTGTGTGTCTCTGTGTGTAAGACTGTGTGTAAGACTGTGTGTAAGACTGTGTGTCTCTGTGTGTAAGACTGTGTGTCTGTGTGTCTCTGTGTGTAAGACTGTGTGTCTCTGTGTGTAAGACTGTGTGTCTCTGTGTGTAAGACTGTGTGTCTCTGTGTGTAAGACTGTGTGTCTCTGTGTGTAAGACTGTGTGTCTCTGTGTGTAAGACTGTGTGTAAGACTGTGTGTCTCTGTGTGTAAGACTGTGTGTCTCTGTGTGTCTCTGTGTGTCTCTGTGTGTAAGACTGTGCGTCTCTGTGTGTAAGACTGTGCGTCTCTGTGTGTAAGACTGTGCGTCTCTGTGTGTAAGACTGTGCGTCTCTGTGTGTAAGACTGTGCGTCTCTGTGTGTAAGACTGTGCGTCTCTGTGTGTAAGACTGTGTGTAAGACTGTGTGTCTCTGTGTGTAAGACTGTGTGTCACTGTGTGTCTCTGTGTGAAAGACTGTGTGTGTCTCTGTGTGTCTCTGTGTGAAAGACTGTGTGTCACTGTGTGACTGTGCTCTCTGTGTGAAAGACTGTGTGTCTCTGTGTGTAAGACTGTGTGTGTCTCTGTGTGTGACTGTGCTCTGTGTGAAAGACTGTGTGTCTCTGTGTGTAAGACTGTGTGTCTCTGTGTGTAAGACTGTGTGTGTCTCTGTGTGTCTCTGTGTGTAAGACTGTGTGTCTCTGTGTGTAGACTGTGTGTGTCTCTGTGTGTGTCTCTGTGTGAAAGACTGTGTGTGTCTCTGTGTGTCTCTGTGTGTAAGACTGACTGTGTGTATTACTGTGTGTCTCTGTGTGTCTCTGTGTGTAAGACTGTGTGTAAGACTGTGTGTCTCTGTGTGTAAGACTGTGTGTCTGTGTGTCTCTGACTGTGTGTCTCTGTGTGTAAGACTGTGTGTCTCTGTGTGTAAGACTGTGTGTCTGTGTGTCTCTGTGTGTCTCTGTGTGTAAGACTGTGTGTAAGACTGTGTGTGTGTAAGACTGTGCTGTGTGTAAGACTGTGTGTGTAAGACTGTGTGTCTCTGTGTGTAAGACTGTGTGTCTCTGTGTGTAAGACTGTGTGTCTCTGTGTGTAAGACTGTGTGTCTCTGTGTGTAAGACTGTGTAAGACTGTGTGTCTCTCTGTGTGTCTCTGTGTGTAAGACTGTGTGTCTCTGTGTGTAAGACTGTGTGTCTCTGTGTGTCTCTGTGTAAGACTGTGCGTCTCTGTGTGTAAGACTGTGCGTGTGTAAGTGTGTAAGACTGTGTGTCTCTGTGTGTAAGACTGTGTGTCTCTGTGTGTAAGACTGTGCGTCTCTGTGTGTAAGACTGTGCGTCTCTGTGTGTAAGACTGTGCGTCTCTGTGTGTAAGACTGTGTGTAAGACTGTGTGTAAGACTGTGTGTCTCTGTGTGTGTCTCTGTGTGTCTCTGTGTGTGTCTCTGTGTGTAAGAGTCTGTGTGTCTCTGTGTGTAAGAGTCTGTGTGTCTCTGTGTGTAAGAGTCTGTGTGTCTCTGTGTGTAAGAGTCTGTGTGTCTCTGTGTGTAAGAGTCTGTGTGTCTCTGTGTGTAAGAGTCTGTGTGTCTCTGTGTGTAAGAGTGTGTATCTGTGTGTAAGAGTGTGTATCTGTGTGTAAGAGTGTGTATCTGTGTGTAAGAGTGTGTGTCTCTGTGTGAAAGACTGTGTGTCTCTGTGTGTAAGACTGTGTGTAAGACTGTGTGTCTCTGTGTGTAAGACTGTGTGTCACTGTGTGTCTCTGTGTGAAAGACTGTGTGTGTCTCTGTGTGTCTCTGTGTGAAAGACTGTGTGTCACTGTGTGTCTCTGTGTGAAAGACTGTGTGTCTCTGTGTGTAAGACTGTGTGTGTCTCTGTGTGTGTCTCTGTGTGAAAGACTGTGTGTGTCTCTGTGTGTAAGACTGTGTGTGTCTCTGTGTGTAAGACTGTGTGTGTCTCTGTGTGTCTCTGTGTGTAAGACTGTGTGTCTCTGTGTGTCAGACTGTGTGTGTCTCTGTGTGTGTCTCTGTGTGAAAGACTGTGTGTGTCTCTGTGTGTAAGACTGTGTGTGTCTCTGTGTGTCTCTGTGTGTAAGACTGTGTGTCTCTGTGTGTAAGACTGTGTGTCTCTGTGTGTAAGACTGTGTGTCTCTGTGTGTCTCTGTGTGTAAGACTGTGTGTAAGACTGTGTCTCTCTGTGTGTAAGACTGTGTGTGTCTCTGTGTGTCTCTGTGTGTAAGACTGTGTGTCTCTGTGTGTAAGACTGTGTGTCTCTGTGTGTAAGACTGTGTGTCTCTGTGTGTCTCTGTGTGTAAGACTGTGTGTCTCTCTGTGTGTCTCTGTGTGTAAGACTGTGCGTCTCTGTGTGTAAGACTGTGCGTCTCTGTGTGTAAGACTGTGCGTCTCTGTGTGTAAGACTGTGCGTCTCTGTGTGTAAGACTGTGCGTCTCTGTGTGTAAGACTGTGTGTCTCTGTGTGTAAGACTGTGCGTCTCTGTGTGTAAGACTGTGCGTCTCTGTGTGTAAGACTGTGTGTAAGACTGTGTGTAAGACTGTGTGTCTCTGTGTGTAAGACTGTGTGTCTCTGTGTGTGTCTCTGTGTGTAAGACTGTCTGTGTGTCTGTGTGTGTCTGTGTGTAAGAGTCTGTGTGTCTCTGTGTGTAAGAGTCTGTGTGTCTCTGTGTGTGTCTCTGTGTGTAAGAGTCTGTGTGTCTCTGTGTGTAAGAGTCTGTGTGTCTCTGTGTGTAAGAGTCTGTGTGTCTCTGTGTGTAAGAGTCTGTGTGTCTCTGTGTGTAAGAGTGTGTATCTGTGTGTAAGAGTGTGTATCTGTGTGTAAGAGTGTGTATCTGTGTGTAAGAGTGTGTGTATCTGTGTGTAAGACTGTGTGTCTCTGTGTGAAAGACTGTGTGTCTCTGTGTGAAAGACTGTGTGTGTCTCTGTGTGAAAGACTGTGTGTGTCTCTGTGTGAAAGACTGTGTGTGTCTCTGTGTGAAAGACTGTGTGTGTCTCTGTGTGTCTCTGTGTGAAAGACTGTGTGTCACTGTGTGTCTCTGTGTGAAAGACTGTGTGTGTCTCTGTGTGTCTCTGTGTGAAAGACTGTGTGTCTCTGTGTGTAAGACTGTGTGTGTCTCTGTGTGTGTCTCTGTGTGAAAGACTGTGTGTGTCTCTGTGTGCAAGACTGTGTGTGTCTCTGTGTGTAAGACTGTCGGTGGCACACACATTGTTCTCTCTGACTCAGATTGATATTTTACATCTCCGTTGGCTGCTTGCCTGTCTGTCCTTAATCGTTTGATTTGTTATGATTTGTTAATGCATCTCTGTTTTTACTCGTGGCTTCTTTTCCTGCCTTTTGATTGGTTATTCAGTGGCTTTCAGTTGAACAGTATCAGTAAGTGAATGTTGTACTATTTTTCTTTATTTTCTTTAGTTTGAGTGTCTGTGCTTTTTTTCTTGTTACCCAACCTTGTGTGTCGTCTTTTAGCCGAACGCTTTCCCCACAGTGTTGTGTAAAAGATTCTCCCCTCGCAATTTCTTGTTGTAGAAAGGTTTTGTGGAAGTTAATTAACATATTATTACATTTGTATTTGACCTATTTTACATGTACGGTATGCTTCCTATATGTCACACAATCTGATCATAATTCACTTATATCAATTCTGGAATCACACAGTGGACCGTCAATGGCCCAGCTGCTGTTTGATGTTTTCTCCACAAGAGGGCATCAAGGTGCACAGTCGAACAGACAGGGCCGCACGAGCATCCTTTGGGCTCAATACAACCAAAACTGTGCTTGTGTCAAAAAATGGTACCCTATCCCCTATAACGGGAAAGAGCAACTGGCAACTGAAACAGCAACTGGCAGCCGCAGGCCTTTTTGAAGGGAACAATAAAATAAATAACTCTGTCTGGGTCTCAACTTACTGTTGAGAGTTAGAATAGTAAACTCAGCAAAAAAAGAAACGTCCTCTCATTGTAAACTGTGTTTATTTTCAGCAAACTTAATGTGTAAATATTTGTGTGAACATAAGCTTCAACACCTGAGACATAAACTGAACAAGTTCCACAGACATGTGACTAACAGAAATGGAATAATATGTCCCTGCACAAAGGGGGGGGGTCAAAATCAAAAGTAACAGCCAGTATCTGGTGTGGCCACCAGCTGCATTAAGTACTAGAGTGCGTCTCCTCCTCATGGACTGCACCAGATTTGCCAGTTCTTGCTGTGAGATGTTACCCCACTCTTCCACCAAGGCACCTGCAAGTTCCCAGAAATTTCTGCCGTGAATGGCCCTAGCCCTCACCCTCCGATCCAACAGGTCCCAGACATGCTCAATGGGATTGAGATCCGGGCTCTTCGCTGGCCATGGCAGAACACTGACATTCCTGTCTTGCAGGAAATCACGCACAGAACGAGCAGTATGGCTGGTGGCATTGTCATGCTGGAGGGTCATGTCAGGATGAGCCTGCAGGAAGGGTTCCACATGAGGGAGGAGGATGTCTTCCCTGTAACGCCCAGCGTTGAGATTGCCTGCAATGACAACAAGCTCAGTCCGATGATGCTGTGACACAACGCCACAGACCATGACGGACCCTCCAAATCAATCCCGCTCCAGAGTACGGGCCTCGGTGTAAAGCTCATTCCTTCGACGATAAACGTAAATCCGACCATCACCCCTGGTGAGACAAAACCGCGACTCGTCAGTGAAGAGCACTTTTTGCCAGTCCTGTCTGGTCCAGCGACGGTGGGTTTGTGCCCATAGGTGACAGTGTTGCCGGTGATGTCTGGTGAGGACATGCCTTACAACAGGCCTACAAGCCCTCAGTCCAGCCTCTCTCAGCCTATTGCGGACAGCCTGAGCACTGATGGAGGGATTGTGTGTTCCTGGTTTAACTCGGGCAGTTGTTGTTGCCATCCTGTACAACACCTGCAATCCTGTACAGGTGTTGTTACACGTGGTCTGCCACTGCGAGGAAGATCAGCTGTCCGTCCTGTCTCCCTGTAGCGCTGTCTTAGGCGTCTCACAGTATGGACATTTCAATTTATTGCCCAGGCCACATCTGCAGTCCTCATGCCTCCTTGCAGCATGCCTCAGGCACATTCACGCAGATGAGCAGGGACCCTGGGCATC